>NC_079551.1:195000-277500 GCF_015846415.1 Triplophysa dalaica | reverse complement strand
CATTCATTTACACCGTCATACTTCTCTTGTGTTTCAACACTTACACTCTCGTTTGTTTCTCTTTTTATTTTGGAGATCAAAATTGAGACTAAAATGACTAAACAATAGTAAGCGGAATAACATTATTTCATTTCTCTTGTGTCTTTAGGAACCGCATCGATCCCTTCTTCTTCAAGTTTCAGTTCAAGAACGTGGAATACTCGTCCGGCCGAAACAAAACCTTTCTGTGTTATCTGGTGGATCAAGGTCCCGGGGCCGACGGTCTCCTCAGAGGTTACCTAGAGGACGAGCACACGGGTTCACACGTGGAGGAGGCGTTCTTCCAGCAGGTCCTGCCCAGCTGTGACCCTGCCGGTAAATACACCATCACATGGTACGTGTCGTCCAGCCCTTGCGCAGCCTGCGCCGGGAAACTGGCCGAGATCCTGGAGGCTCGCAAAAGCGTCCGTCTGTCCATCTTCTCCGCTCGCCTCTTCGATTGGGAGGAGCCGGCGATCCAGGTGGGGCTGAAGGCACTGGCGGCCGCCGGCTGTAAACTCCGCATGATGAAGCCGTTAGATTTCAACTACACCTGGGACACCTTCGTGGAGAGCGATGATCAGCCGTTCACGCCGTGGGAGGACTGCCAGGAAAACTACGAGTATTATCAGGAGAAACTGGCTGATATTCTGCAGTGAGACGGTAAGAGACGCAAACACTGTAACAGCTTCCTGACCGCTAGAAAAGCTTGTTCTTTCTCACTGCTGGAAAGAAAAACACAACTGAATCCTTCTGGACCATGTGTTTTTAGAACACATTGATTTAAATGGTTTTCCAAGGTGGTCTAAACCAGATCTGGACTAGCTAATAACCACAAATCACCAGTCTGGATCACACACACTGTATAAAAGTGTTGGGTCGGTTTAACCCATGGTTGGGTCAAATTTTGACATTTTCAAGATTCATTTAACCCAATAGTTGGGTTCGTCCCTATTTTATATTTTTATCCATTCATGAGTTAAAAACAACATTTTTATTTAATTTTTTACAATCGAATTAAACTCAAAAATACTTGAAACTGGTCTACCCTGAGTTTTCTAGCAGTGAAATATACGTTGTTTCGATATTCCAGAAACAATTCTTCTACATTAAGTCAGTACCCAGCACAGGTACATTTGTGAGAGGTCTGCTGAAGATCTGGAAAACATCTTCGGTGTAGAAACGTCTTCGAAAGAGCCGTTGTACATCCATTCTACGTCATAAACATCTTACTGACGTCTGCCAGATGCCAGTGTGCTGTCAGTGTACCATCTCAGTGAAAAAACATTCAATCCGTCTCAAAAATCCAACTGATTCTTGACCGTTTTTCTACTAAAACACCAACGTCACAAAGTGTGAGATGAGAGACACAGAACAAAACTTTGGCTGACACATGTGAATCCAGAATAAAACCGCAGACAGTGACTGAACCGTTCTGTTCTGAATTTTGGTTAAAACAGCACATTTATATTTGGCACCACTGTAATAAAATTTCATTATACATTCAGCAATAAATAAACACAAGACTACTGCTGTTAGAAATCACTTTTGATTGATAAATAAAATATACTCAAATTGAAACTTTCTCTTAACTCTGTCGGCCATCTTGGATTGAAGCTCATTCAACTGCTGACATTCAAAATGTTGCTTTACTGCCATCTGCTGTCGGTCTTTGACTTTTTTTATTAAACAAATATTTCTTTATTCCTTATGTTATACTTTGAGACTTCTGTTTCCTGTAACTTCTCATCTCTGACCTGTCCTCTGTGCATGACATAAAAAAATGTGTTCCTAGTGCATTCTGGGATTGCCTTTACTTTCTCTTCATCTACATTCAATCTTTGAAATGTTCTCTTTTTCAGGATGATGGGCGCACGCTTTCCAAAAGTGAAAAGAGAGAGAGACTGTGTGAGCGAGAGAGACTGTGAAACACGTGTGTCTGTTGTCTGAAATGTTGTGAAGATACAGATTGATTTCAGTATGTAGTCTTTGTAATGTCGACGGGACGCTTGAAATGTTTCCTGTTGAATCATCCGTCAAGACTTCTGTTTACTTCTCCGTGGTGCCTCACTTCTCACCTGTTTTATATTGTGGACCTGTGATGGATTTTAGATTCGTTTTATTGAACTTTTTTACCTTCATGCTGGTCAGAGCACGAATTCACACTGAGAAAATGATCGAGAAATGTAGTTTTTTTTATTCGAATTTCAAATAAATAAACGTTACAGCTGTTTTGAGATATTGATAAAGCACACGAATATGAAAATAACTACGTGTGGTAAAGGTTCACCTTCACCGTTTTGGAAAATTAAATGGTTTTGTCTTGTTTTACTGTGTGATGAATCATTTCAATCATCTGTGAGAATCGTTTAAAGTCCCCCTGAACCGGAAGTTGCGATCGTTTTTACTTCCGTATTCTGATGCATTTCCGAGTAAAAAGGAATTTCAAACGAGATAATGAGTAGGCGTGGCTTGCGTTTTTCACTCCGATTTGATTGGATGTGTAAAAACTGCCGTTTTATTTTGAAATGAAGCTGGGAGCGGACTGACAGTTGAAGGGGAGGAGTTAACAGATGCTCCGCCCAATCCCTTTCAGGGCGGAAGTGCATTTACAGATTTTAATTTAAGATTATGACCGACATTGCTGAAGTATTTACTATAAGAAAATAAGAATTGTCATTTTTCATTTCATTTGGATTTTAAAATCGGATCACCGACATTCACAACATCGCACTTATTTACTGTAAAGCTTTCACTCACATATCAACAGCGGGGACTACACACACAACCACAAACGTTTCATCATGTTATAAATAAATCTTGAAGATCTTTAGGCAGTAATATACAGCAATGAACGTTTGATACCACATCAGATCACTCAACCGACTAAACTGATCGAATATATATTTGCTATCCAGCACTCAACAATACATACAGACGTACAGTTTGTGTGTGAATTATAAATCAATGACTTGGTGACGTCACGAGGCGCCGCATCGACCGATCGGTCAATGACATCATTGTATCGTGTATCATATCGTCACATTACTTCGATGTCATACGCGATTGGTCGAAGCAGTGCCGAGTGATTATTCGGGTCATCGGATGTTATTTCTCTCCGTCCAGCGCAGCAGCGAGGTGAGGCGTGTACATGTCCCGCAGCAGCGCCCTCCTGTGGCCGGGCTGAGAGAGCAGGAGACCCGGGCGGGTGTCAGCGGCGGTCAGCGTGCGTGTCTGAGCCGTGTGAAGACCCTCCATCGCGCTGGACAGCCAGATCAAACGCCTCAGACTCTGAATGGAGCGACCGCGATCATGCATCAACTGATGCTCCGTCACCGCCCGTCTACCGGAACAAACATGACGTCACAACATTACGGGCGCAACAAAACATTTCCGTTCGATCAATATTGTTCGATCAATATTGTTCAAAATTAAGAAAAGTAAGTTCAAATGAAGCTAGTTATTAAAAACTTTAACTATATTAACTTAGATCTAATAGCATACTAAACCAAACTAAAAACAATACAAAAACTCAATTATCAAAATAAAAGCCAAAATATTAATAAAATTACTAAACCAAAGTAAAAAAACAAAATAACTCCGTATGATACAATGACAAACTCAAACTGCAGCAAATTTTCTGATCCACAAATTTAAAGCGATCAAATAAAAAATACATTTGAAATTATATTTAAAATAAAATCGTTTACCTTTCGCTGTCCTGACACTGAACGACCGTCATCACCATCAGAAAGACGACAGCGAGACGCTGATGAGACCTCAGACCCTTCAACATCATTCACAAACTCTCTCTCTCTCTGACTGTGAGACGGCTGTCTGTTCTCCTGCAGGTGTTTGACTGACAGACCGTCACCCCTCAGAGTTTATATAGACCCCCAGCACTCCAAAACACAGGAAGTGATGTCACAGTCAGACCCCCAATTATCAGTCCGTCTCCTTTACAATGAATTAATCAAACTTCATAGAGACTCGTGCGGTTGAATTTCAAACTCAAAGCAGAAAATGTCAATGTGCTGAGAAACGTGTTTTTGTCACCACCAAGAAACTTGAGAGAAGATAAAAGAGCATCATATAAACTCAATTAAAGACTGTTTTTCAGATGTTTTGTTCGACTCCAGATCACTTTTAAATGCTGTTAGACGCTCAAAACCACGTGACATCATCAGTGCGATTCCACATGAACACAGGAGCGTCTCTAAGGACTCTCGTCGCCGTAGCAACACATCTCGGATGTGGTTTCTGCAGGTGAGAAATGCTGGTCTGCTGGTGTTTGAGTGGGATTTTGATTCTTCAGCATTCATTCCTACACACATCAACATCTCTAACTAGCAACTGACGCGAGATGACAAACTTTCTCAATTAAAACTGAACTCGAAGTTTCTAACCACACATTACATAATAAAAGAAAACTTTGATCAGAAAATAACAAAAAATTAAATCCGAAAACATTTAAATGAGATAAGAGAAACAGACACAAATGTTAACACGCTTGGTTCTGTGATGTTTATCGTGTGATTATCATTGTTGGTCGTAACTAGTTACTAAGTAATGTGTTAGTGTTATTGAAGTAATTTTCCATTGAAAAAGTAAGGGATCGCTCTAAATATTTTAATTTAAATAATTTAAATACAATTAGTTCGGATTGAACTACTACCGTGTGTGATATATGTGTGCAAATGTGGAACTGACATAAAAATTCTAAGTCTAACTTTAAATCTGTGCTTAAATGTATAATTCTCACATTTATAATACTTTGGGCAGTTAATAATATTACTTTATGTAGTTTAATATTATTTATTTTAATGAATTAAGATTCGTTTCATGTCTATCCTTGAATCACTGAACTAATCAAGGTTGGTGTATAGAAGGTAATTAGTAATAAGTAATTAAATACTTGGAAAAGTAATTTTTACAGTAATCTAATTACACTATTGAGTATGTCATTAGTAACTAGTAATTCATTACTTTTTCAGAGTAATTTACTCAACACTGGTGATTATTAATCTTTATATTAATCTTTTTCTGTTTATGTTGATATGTATATCATACTTTTATTTTTATCTTAACCTGTATGTGTGCAGAATGTTTATATTTAACTTTCCTGTGCTTTGGCGATGTATAATTGGTTTTATAATGCCAACAAAGCTTCTTTGAATCTAAATCTAACCGCATTCCTCTCACATGAGGCACGATGTAAGAGATCCTATCACAGACCGTCTACGCAGCCTGCAGACGAATCACGTGCCAGGACACGGCCTACGCTGCGTGCGTCATGACGTAACGTCTAGTACGAATTTGCGTTCGCAACTCCGCGCTGCGCCATTTCACTGAACACCCGCCACACTGGAGACCGAAATCGAGCAGAAACGCGGTCGACAAACGCGCGATATTGAAGGTAAATGACCGTGTGTTACTTATGATTATGATGCGGACTGAGTGCAAACATCATATATCATTTGAACGTAGCAGAATCGTGCGAATCTTTGTGTTTTATACCGTTTTTTTTTGCAGGCCGCCATTTTAACGTTGACCCGGATTAGCTGTTAGCCGCTAACAACGCGTTTTTAATTCTCCTCGTTATTTAAACTGTAATGTTTTCATCGTCGCAATAGTTTATATTTCTTTATATAGTGTTGATTAATCATGAAATAATGTTCTACGTTAAAAGTGTTTGTGTAAATCTAGTCGCGCGTGCACGGCGTGCGCCATTTTGAGTTTCAAACAAAAGCAGAGGCCCGAGTTCAGTGATTCCTCTCGTTACATTTTACGTGCTTTTGCATTATAAGTGACTTCTGACAAATATTTCTGTGTGTTTATTCTAGATTATTATTCTTATTTCATTCGCTACTTGTGCTGTATGTAAGTGTTAAAATACAGTGCTATTGAAGCCCTCTGAGGAGAGATTAAACGATATTAAAGCAGCGATGTAACGATTTTTTTGGGGGGTGGGCGGGGGTAAAACGCAACAGAACAATACAGTGTAGCCCAATCTAATGCTAAAAGTGTTGTAAAATATGATCAAAACTAACGTTGCAAGTAGGGACGCACAAAACACCGCGATAATATGGGCATCACAATGGTTTTAATATGTAAATTAAGTAAAGGTTTGTGCGTAGCCAACATTAAGATGTTAAAATATATATACACTCCAATAGAAAACCATGACTTAATTTAAGTTATGATAAGCTTTCTTTTAACAGAAAGTATGTTTTTTTTTTTTAATAATCGAAGTTGATTTTACAGGCTAAAAGCATTGGCACATTTTTCTTAGCAGTGTTACTCAAATGACGGTGAAACTAAGATATGCAGTCGCACCTTTCTCAGTGTATTCTGTTAAAACCTTTACAATGACTCTTAATGCTCTCAAAGAACACTAAAGTGCTTTATTCTCCAGTGTTTTAAGTGTCCTGAGTTTTTTTGGGGTGTGGTTGGACAGCTTCATTTCATTGAGTTGATTCATTTGCATGTAGCAGGAACTTTCACCAAACCATCTGGTTGTACCTGAAAACCTTTTTTTAACCAGTGCAGACGTCTGTCATTCCAAACCTGTTTCTTGTTCCAAACCAATGGAATGGAATGCAGAAGCGTGAACGTTTGTTAACCTCGAGCTCTTGTGTCCTGTAGATCCAGCCATGCATCGGGATTGTCCTCTTGACTGTAAGGTGTACGTGGGTAACCTTGGCAACAATGGCAATAAATCCGAGCTGGAGAGATCGTTTGGGTATTACGGACCCCTGAGGAGCGTTTGGGTGGCCCGGAATCCTCCCGGCTTTGCGTTTGTGGAGTTTGAGGACCCTCGCGATGCCACAGATGCCGTCAGAGAGCTGGACGGACGGTACGTGTCAATTACAACCCTCGTCTTTTTATGTTAACATTTTTCCCCGTATTGAACCGTGTGCTGTCGTCACGCAGGACTCTTTGCGGTTGCCGGGTGAGGGTGGAGCTATCCAACGGGGAGAAGCGAAATCGTAACCGGGGTCCGCCTCCATCCTGGAGCCGACGCCCACGCGATGAACACCGTAGACGTAGCCCGACCGCCAGACGCAGGTAAACCCTTTCTCTCCCCTCAGGTGTATGTAGGTGTTGGATCGGAGGGTAATAGTGGGTTTCGGTCGACCCGCCGGACCCGGAGGCCTGCGCTCGTCGCCGGCTGCTTCTGTCTGCTGGAGATCCTTTACTCTTCCATCTTCATTATCATTGATAGACTATAAATGAACTCGTGCGTGACTGGGCTACTCAAATTCGTATAGATCTCGATTTACCTGCAGGCCTGATGTATAAACCGTGCTTTTTACGTTATAAGTTGATCTTTCTAAATCCTGATGTGTGCACGGAACGTTCTTCAATGCCATTTTTGTGCAGATATCCACATGCATCGGGATTTATCGAAAACGAACTTAGCCGTGCACACAGTAAGACTAAGAACACGGATGCTGCTTTAAGACTAAAGTATACACATGCGTGTCGTTTTGAGGCCTCAGATCAAGTTTTATTACTCACAAAAAAGTCCGTCACGTTTCACCCCATTCTCAAAACCATTTGATTGAAATGAGCAGCCTTTAAATAGCGGTATGTTCCATGTAGCTGTTAGCCTCAGACGTCAGGAGATTGTTAGTGTCATGTCAATGAAAGTTTAACGTTGCGTCATTAAGCTCAACGCGTTTTGACTCCGGGGTGAAATGCGATCGGTGTCTTTCCGGCATGTGCGATTCACAACATTCCTTGTTGATTGTGCGAATTGGATTTTTTAGCCCAGTCGCTGGTCTGGAGTAAGATAATGGCGAGTGTCAATGGTTGGAATGCAATCTCTTGTTGACTTAAATGAAGGTTGTTTTTTTTATTTTCTTGATCATCTATATTAATAAAAATGAACCCGTTGCAGAGTCACCACCATGCCTCTCCTCACCACCCTCAGTCTACTAGTCCTCTTTCAGCATCATGTGACCAGCGTGCCCCAATCAGCTGGCTGGGTCGGTGTCACATGACCCAGGCACGGCCAGTCATCAGGTGGCACCAGCCCATTGGTTCCTGAGCATGCTGTTGTCAGCTCCTCCGACCTTAACACCCAATCGGCAGCGGCCCACTTCACATTCCTCACCCATCGGCGTTTAACGTTTACCAATGTCTACACTTCCAAGCGGCATCATCAGCCTACAGCTAAGCAATAAAAGCAGGAAAAATCCACTACGTCCAGCCCCCATCCGCAAGCCAGCTAATCAGCGCCAGCTAATCAGCTCGCGGCATCTGGCCTGCACTTTCCCACCAATTCTGCTCCCCGGCCGCCAGCCGTCTCCCCTTCGCCCTTTCTAGCTTGTTGAAAACCAAAAGCCTAGTAAGTTTTTCCTGCTTTATACAGTTTAATGCTGAAATACAGATGTAAGATGAGGAGAAATCTCCTGTGCAGTTGAGTCAAACAGAGTTGGTATGAAATCTCCTGAACACACACACAGAGAGAGAGAGAGAGAGAGAGAGAGCGGGGTTAAGCTAGGGAAGCAGACTGATGGGGAGTCCAAACGGAGGTTCAGTGTGTGTCTTTTTTTCTTTCACTGTCTCCATTCTGTCTGCTGTGCGTGATTTCTAGACGCTGATGTTAACTAGTTCTAGTCTCAGAGCAGTGTCGCGAGGTTCACCCAACCCTCGTGTGTTGATGTTGTTGTTGATGATGTGAGAGCGGATCTCCACTCCACCCCTGTATCAGGGCGGTGTTGAGTTCTAGCCGGCTGGAGATTCAGGGCTGTGGTCATCTTCTGAACAGTCTGCTCACTCTTGTGCTCATTTTCCCTCCTCTTCAGATCTCCCAGGAAGAGGAGCTTCAGTCGTAGTCGCAGCAGGTGAGATCAACGATAGTCCAACTCCAGCCATCTTTCGTTCTGGTGTACTGAATCTAATCCATGTTTTTCTGACTCTTTCCAGATCTTTGTCCAGAGAGCGCAGGAGGGAAAGATCTCTGTCCCGTGACAGGAACCACAAACCCTCAAGATCTTTCTCGCGATCGAGGAGGTAAGAGTTATTCCTGTAATTCATGCGTGCTTGTGAGACATTGCAAGAAACGCTAATTCCGGTTCTCTTTACAGCCGTTCCAGATCGACCGAGAGGAAATAAACGCGATCGAACCTCGACACCGATCAGACATCTTCAAAAAGACTTTATCGTCCGCCAATCGTCTGTGTCTCCCGTGGTTGTTTTTTTACGCAGCAGTTATTTTAGCGTTTCATTTGTTTTCTGTGGCAGCCTGTGTGTGTGTGTTAGTGGGTGTGTCACTTTTTATGTGACATCATTCCATCTCGCACACTTTTAAAAATCTTTTTTTTGTAAGAGCGGCAATCTCCGTGTGATTGGTCAGGTGGACAGAGAGTGGAATCTGCTGCTCTGAACTGGTTCCTTTAGGTTTTATTTGTTACTGTGTAATGAGAGCAGCAGTGGGGGGTTATGGTGTAATAGCACTATGATGACAGCAGGGGGAGTAATGAAGAACAGCTTTCATATATTATTTTTCCTAGTAGTGTTTGTACTGTTTATAGTGTTGATCTGAATTAAATCTCATTACAAAACACTCATTACTTGTCTGATTTTTATTTCCATTTGATTTGTTTTATGCAAGGTTGGGTACCTGTTCTGCATTTATTGATCTAATGTAAATTTCAAATTAATAATAGACCTCGGGTCTGAAATTTTGTTTTTATGTGAATTATATATGCAGCTCATGTCATTGACCGTGACGTTTTGCAGGTTAAGTTGTTTCTTATCCAATAGCTTGCTTGGATCTGTGGTAGTAAAACTTCCATTTCTTGTATTTTTACTATTTTCACAATATTTAAGTTGTTCATTTTCATAGTGCTTTTGACAATAAATAAATATAACAAAAGGGAATCCTAAACATTTTATTAAAGACGTGTATTTTCTTAAAAATTTGCATAAGAGAAAAATACGTGATGCTACAAGAAAATCCTGGTTAAATATTAAACGAATGGTGTGTTGTGTTCACAGCAGAGGGATCATATACATCAAGTCTTATTCAAGAAAAACCTGTGACTGTTCTTTCTTTTAAATACAAATGTCATTAAAATGCGTTCTAGTATAAAAGTAATCTGTCCAGACTCTCATGATAGATTCACACTGATTTGATGCTCCTGTGATTTAAGATCATTGATATTCTTAAGGTTTCAAGAATGAAAAATTCTGTCTCGCTGATGGTTCCAAAACTTTATAAATGTCTTTCTTTCTGATAAACGCAAAGATATTTGGACGAATGCTTGTGACCCAACAGTTCTTGGACCTCGTTGACTACCATCGTTGGAAAAATTAATATTTTGTGAAAATGTGTTTTGAAGAAAATAGGACAGCACTTTTGACTGACATGTCATTTTGCCTACTGTGGGAGTCAATGGGGTGCGAGAACTGTTGGGTTACAAGCATTCGTCTAAATATCTTCCTGTCAGCAACCTAACAAAGACATTTTTATTGATTTGGAAAAACTAGAGAGTGAGTCATTCTGGACAGAATTTTCATCTTTGTATGTTATGTCCTTTTAATTCATTCTTGTCCTCAGAAGTGACACTTTTCGGCTGAATGACGTCATGCTGATAAAGACACCAGAAGAGACTGCATCTGTATCTCAAACAGAACTCGTGAGGTAAACTGATCATAAGTGTGTTTCTTTATTCTTATCAGTGTTGAGGTGAAGAAGTTTTGTTCTGTAAGATTCTGCCGTTTCACCTGGAAAATACCACGAATAACAAAAAGTAAAGAAAGGTTCATGTTTAAATTTAGTCCTCTAGCGGACGATTTTATAGAATGAATCTGAAGGAATAAACGAACTGCTGTACTTACAAAATGACCCGCCGCTTCTACTCGTGACGTCACAGCGCCTTGAGTCACCGTCTCCGTCTCGACTGACTGGATATATGAAATTAGGAAGAAGAATGTTTAAATACTCACATGTTATTTTGAATAAAATTAACTTACACGTTAAAACAATAAACAAATGTATCCATATCACAGTAATACGACGCTAATAGCAAATGGTGCTGTTTTTGTAATCTTCACCCGGGAAAATTGTCTCAACATGGTTTAAAGTCTTAACTAATTCTGCAAGACAAATAATAAACAAACGTTTGTTAAATAATTTTTACTTTAAATGAACGTTGACAAAAATAAATATGATTTGTTAAACTCATTGGAGAATTTCCTTTCACCCCATCTCTAAACGGCCAACTTTTGATCTTGGATCATCTTCAGGAAAAGAGCAGACACTTTTTATACTGTTTATTTTGTACCTTTTCATAATGTCGTTTGTTAATATTTATCATTTTAAAGCAACTTTCAAAGTGGAGAAGTTGTGATATTTAAGTGTTATGTTAATAAAAGCGCTGGCTGGTGTTTCTCAGGATTTGGGAGCGATGTCGAGTGTTACGCAAGCGTCCAGACACCCGCCAAAGTACACAACACACTAATAAACAAACAAACAAACACACACACATCAGTTTACACGCGTGATCGACTCTTAATGAGTGTAATTGGCGTGGGAATGATCCACTCATTAGTGACACAAACCGTTTCAGTGCAGGTTCCGTTTAGTAAATTAAAAATATAATTTAATGATATAGGATTTGTTATAATTTGTCTGTGAATTTGAAAACGACCTATTTAAATAAACATTGTAATGAATCTTTGAACTGTTTTTGTATCACACAGATTGAACACAATGAGCCTCATTCTGAGCTTGATGTATTCGTGAAAGTGTTTTAACTGGTTATTAAAAAGAGCTTCTATTTCCATTTATGTTGCACTTTCATGACTTCAAGTTTATAAGAAACTCAACTTCTGTACAATAACACTTAAACACTCTTTTATAATAAAAAATATATAATTTTATTTTATGATATAGTTGTTTTTCTCTTTTACATTATAACACCCGCCTTTCTCTTTCTCAAATATTAGCAGACACTGTCCTTTATTACGTCATTCTGAACGAGTTATTTAAGAAATAAATATAGTACTCGAATAACCACAAAAATTCAGTGCTTAACTACTTTATTATGACTTTATCTGTAATTATGTTCATTATGTACAGGAAACTGAAATCATGTCCTAAAGCTAAATAAAGATAAACGATCTTGTGTGTGTTGGGCGGATCCGCCGCTCTTCTATTCTGTGACGCGCATGCGCTGGAATTTCCTCACGATTGCGCGTCCCCGGCTCGCGCGCGCATTCACGTGTTTACCGGGCTCAGTACACGTGCAGCGCTCTGTAATCCCCGCCCACTGTCCGTTGACGCCCACCGGAGGTTATAAAAGCTCGTGAAGTCGGTGTGCAGCAGCATAACTTTGAGAGTTTTCAGAAGTCTTGTCGAGTTTAGTTTAGCAGACACTCTAAACGCGAGGATTACTTTATTATTATTACTGTATAACTTACTGTACTTAGAGAAAGTGACGCTTTTATTACATTTCTCTTCACGATCTGCGGAATCTCAAAACGTAAGTTTTTACACATTTACAACTTGTGTTTTAAAGTTGTATTTGTTTATTCACAACACGTATTGTTTGTTGATAACGAAAACACATATTGCTTTATCTAAACTCGTTATAAACTAAAGTCGAATTGTTTTGTGCATTAATTTAATTTAATCCAGTTCAACAAACATCATTTGAGTAGTTATTCTTCAAGGTTTCTCTTGAGTTGGTCAGTGTGGTGTTTTTTAACAGTGTCGAGTAAGTAGAGTGAAACTTTGAATGTTGTTTTAACATGATATGATAATAATATCAGAGTTATGTTTGCCGTCTCGAGCTGGTTTCCACCGGCACACACGAGCTGCACGTTCACGTGGAACGATGGAGTCTAGTGGGTATGGCACGACGTTGTCTGTCACTTTTGACCAATCAGCGGGGGTCTGTGTTTCCCGCCACTGCGTCAAATGTTTTCTCGTAGTACTGGAACAGGACGTTTCATTCCTTCGAGCTCATTAAGTAACGCAGTGACGTCATGACCTCATGTTACCGTCTCAAAAAGAGAATTTCAGCAAGTTTTCAAAAGTTTACACAACATTCAGAAAGCAAGTTTGTAAAACTAGTGCGCGAATAATATCATAATATAATAACATTCATACTCTTTTGTTTATGGCATGTATAAAATGTGTTTTAATATGTTCTATATAGTTTATATTTAGCAACAGATACGTTTGTTGATCACTAAATATTGATCTGCGTGTTAGACGCTGGTTGTGTGTGTTTGTTCTTGTTTTCTGGAGGTTGTGTTGATAGAATGTCACTCAGATGTGTTGTTTTGTGTAGAAACATGATGTATAGTTGTGGTCAGTGTTGCGTTGTAGTTTAGTTGTAGTTTGGTGTGTTTCAAGACACACGAATATTGCGTTTGTCCTGTAAATACATTTAAAACAAGAAGGTTAAAAAAGTTCGTTTTAAAACGTTTGTCAATGTCATGTTTCTCTTTTTAACGCATTATACGGAGGAAAGAGAATTAATCATTTCTTCACCACCTTTCATAATAAAAGCACGTAACGATATTATTATTATTTATTTTTATACATTTATTTTTTGACATTACTACGTATGCTTTGATTGAGCAAGATTTTGGTCTCTTGGATCAGAAATATGAAAATATGTTTCTGCCCACAAATATATCTTAAGAAGACAAGAGGGTAAAAAACACTAATTATGAGATAAAAACAGAGAAAATGTTTACTGTATATTGAGTGCGAGTGGTATAAGCGTGCAGTGCACGAGACGTCCCTCTGCTGGTCATGTATGTGAAGTGTTGGACTGGGACATGCCCTCACATGTTACTGTAGATGTGTCCAGACATAGATCACATCATCATCATGAGTCACGCCAGCTCTTATAAGATATCACACAGACATCAGACATGACTGTACAGAAGAGAAGACAGGTCTGACATCACCTCCACATTATACTTTATATTTACTTTTCAATATTTGACGATATTTCTCGTGGTGGTGATTTTTGATGGATATACAGATTCGGAGCTGTTGATTTATCCATATTTCGAATAATTTTCTCCATTCATTTTGTAAGTATAATCAAATTAGCTTTACAGTTCATTTCATCTGATCACTTTAGTCCAGTGGGGAAGTGCTTTAACTGATATGAAACGAAATTGCTCAAATATTTTGATGAATTAAAATGACCTGAAGAACATAACAGTGAGTAGAATTGAGTTGTAAAGCCAATGTGACTGTACTGAAAAAATAAAGGCAGAAAATACTGTTTTACAGTTTTCTGTCAACTGATATCTCTCCGTCTCTCTCTCTCTTTCCCTCATTCACTCACTCTCTCTCTCTGCAGTGTTAGGTCATGTCAGATCACAAACGGATGCTTCGAGATGTTGGAAACGGGCCGACGAAGAGGAATCTGTTCGGTCCGGTGGATCGCGAGCAGCTTCAGGTGGAGTACAACGACGCCCTGCAGAAGGACTTGGAAGAAGCGTCGCGCCGCTGGAACTACGATTTCGTCTCAGACAAGCCGTTAGAGGGCGGAGACTTCCAGTGGGAGGGCGTGTCTGCTGTTCGAGTACCTGTGCTGTACAACACGTGTCAGACGGAGGAGCAGCTGACACAGCGGGGAACAGAGGAATCACAGAAAGAGAACATCCCCAGAACACCAGAGCGCTTCACATCTGTTCCAAAACAACACACAGAGGGAACACCAGAAAAGAACGAAGCACAGAAAAGAAAACAGACAAATATCACAGGTGAGTGAGTGGGAGGAGTCAGACACATGTACAGGGTGTTTTTATATCACATATGAGAGAGTGGGAGGAGTCAGACGCATGTACAGGGTGTTTTTATATCACATATGAGATAGTTGGAGGAGTCAGACGCATGTACAGGGTGTGTTTATATCACATATGAGAGAGTGGGAGGAGTCAGACACATGTACAGGGTGTGTTTATATCACATATGAGATAGTGGGAGGAGTCAGACGCATGTACAGGGTGTTTTTATATCACATATGAGAGAGTGGGAGGAGTCAGACGCATGTACAGGGTGTTTTTATATCACATATGAGATAGTGGGAGGAGTCAGACGCATGTACAGGGTGTGTTTATATCACATATGAGAGAGTGGGAGGAGTCAGACGCATGTACAGGGTGTGTTTATATCACATATGAGATAGTGGGAGGAGTCAGACGCATGTACAGGGTGTTTTTATATCACATATGAGAGAGTGGGAGGAGTCAGACGCATGTACAGGGTGTTTTTATATCACATATGAGATAGTGGGAGGAGTCAGACGCATGTACAGGGTGTTTTTATATCACATATGAGAGAGTGGGAGGAGTCAGATGCATGTACAGGGTGTTTTTATATCACATATGAGAGAGTGGGAGGAGTCAGACGCATGTACAGGGTGTTTTTATATCACATATGAGAGAGTGGGAGGAGTCAGACGCATGTACAGGGTGTTTTTATATCACATATGAGAGAGTGGGAGGAGTCAGACGCATGTACAGGGTGTTTTTATATCACATATGAGAGAGTGGGAGGAGTCAGATGCATGTACAGGGTGTTTTTATATCACATATGAGAGAGTGGGAGGAGTCAGACGCAGGGACAGTGTGTTTTTGGTCTCCGGTCATAAACATTTCTAAAGTACTGTTAACAAGGAGGGAAACATATTTTCATAAAGAAAATTCTGAGAATTAATTTTTTACAAATAATTATTTTACCAACAATGTCAATAATCTAAATATGTTTGTTTTGTGTGTTATCTGATGTAAACAGATTTCTATCAGGCGAAGAAGAGGCTGGTCACACCCCGCAAATCAGGTCAATAACTGTAAACACACACGCGTCTGGACTTATGTGTGGAGCACAGATGTGTGTAAAGACATTTATTCATATAAACTCTTTAGATTCTTCTGTTGTGGTGTCGCGGATCAAACGCTCTCCTCAAACACAGCACTTCACATCTTGGGCTCGTCTTCAATCATGTGTGTTCTTCATGTGCACTTCATGTTTATGTGTTTTGATTCCGTGGCACTTTAACAAATGCCTTAATATTTCACCGGACGAGGTGAACAAGAATTTGTTTAGAAATGTTAATGAATCTTTCCAGTGTTAAACCCATCACAGCTTTGTCTCAAGTGTGTATCTGACGGTAATGAACGCAGATTTATTTCAGTCCACACGTTGGAAAGAAATCTATTGCTTTATTGCACAAAAGCTCATTTTAAAAAGGTGACTTTAGTTATTTATGAATCTAACACTCATTATTAACATTATTATTTTGAAACGCGAACCTTGATCAAGCTGACAGTATGTCCATAATCTCAAGTTACGTTTTAACAACGTTAAAATTACCTATTTAGTCACATTCATGAAACTCAAGCGGAACGAATTACTGGCATTTTATTGCTTTTGGTTTTCTAAACACGACACATTAATCCGTTCCGCTTGCATTTCATCAACCACGACTAGAGCGCATTACAAACTCTCAATTTTTCCTCTTTGTTGTTGTTGTTGTGGAATACAAAGATTGTGTGTTTTATGTCCAGCCGTGATGTTTCGGTTAATGTTATTAACAATGTGATGGTGGTATTACTGTGGCTCTTGTTTTATTTCATGTGATTGGCATCTGGTTCTGTAATGTTTCTTGTATTCTGATGTCTGTCGAATCTGCAAGTATGCAGGTAATTTGCAGATTATACTGAATTGCACTCTTTCATACGTGTAGTGTAGCTTGCACAAGTCTGTTATTGTTAAAGAGCTCAGAATATTTGCTGTATTTATTTCCAGATAAATGTTGTATTGTAGATTTACATGTAATTGTCCATAAAGATGCATATGAAGAGAAACTATTGACTGTGTTGTGTTTGTTTGTTTATTATTGGTTCTAAAATGAATAGTTCGTCCAAAAACACAATTCTCTCATCTTTGCCTCAAATGTGTATGACATTTCGTCAAATTTGCCACTTAAGAGGAAATAAATGACACTTTTTAAAATATACATTTTTAAAACACAACATTCGGTTTCTTAAAATGTACAAAAACACATTAACAGCAAAGCAATTACAAGAGAATTGTGTTTTGTTTGTGTTTAACAAGTGCTTTTCTGCAATATAGTGACCCTGTTGTAATGAAGCATGTTGCTATGAAACTGACGTCAGATTTCCCATCAGCCCCTGCTGTCTGTTTGAGAAGCCCCCCCATTAACACACAAATACACAACACTAATAAATGATGTTTTTTGTGTAAACACACATCCATATGTGCAGATTGAACTCTAAATGAGTGTTTATGTAGAAGCTGCAGTGTGTGTGTGTGTGCATGCGCGTGTGTGTGTGACGCATGCTCCGCTGAGCTCCCCTCCCCCTCCTTTCATCTGCACCGCAGCAGCGTCGAAACACAGACAAACACACGGCCAGACACGAGAAAGAAAAGAGCTCCAGACGAGACAAAGATGAGACGAACGGGAGGCCAGACGCCACTGTAAAGCATGACAGATTGATCAGAGAGACAGACAGACAGCTAGAGGGATGTGGCGCTCGCACACGTCTCTGCAGTGAGACAGCTCAGCCTGCGCTGAAGATCATGGTAATATCTCACACTTTCCTCCTCATTCATCTCCTCATCCATCCATCCATCTATGCGTCCGTCCGCCCGTCTGTCAGCGCGTGTCTGTCTCTCCTGCGCTTCTGCATGTCTACAGTCAGACACACATCATTTACACTGCAGGTGTGTGTGTGGTCCCCCCTGCGCTCAATTCCAACCTACTTTCTAAACATGTCCATTAGAGGCCTGCACATCACACACATCACACGCGTGTGTGCAGATAACATGACTCAGGCGTGCAGAGTCACATGGGTGGACTGCAGTTACCTGTCATGTGTGTTACTCTGAGAGCAAACCGTGGGGGGTTACCGCACTCCACGCATTACATACACATGCACATATTTGCTGACGCATGTATGTTTACAAATGCAGAACTTTATGTCCATTCATTAATGTGTGTGTGTGTGTGTCACAGATCTGTGTTGATGTATGATTCATCGCAAACGTATATTTGCTACTGATTTTTTTATAGTGTGCTTGATGTGTGACGCGTGTTATTAAGCGTGTGAGATTTCAGTGTCGTTGATTCGTTGAGATTCTCATAAATCCGTGTCAGCATACGTAACGTGTCTTGATTTAGCATGATGTTGTGTGCTGAGCAGAGATATTTTCAGAACAGAAGTGGGTCACGCGTTCTCTCTGCGAGCGTGTGGTTTTAGTTTTTGTAAACAGCCATGACGGCGTGCACTCAGACTGCTGCTGCGAGTGAGGTGTTAGAATCGGTGTGTGTGTCACGGCATGGTTCTGTGTGTCTTCTCTGTGGCATGACGGCGCGGTCGCATGTTCACGGTTTGCTTCTGTGTGTGTGCAGCTGGACAAGAGTGAAGTGTCCACACTGGGTCTGCCGCCCTCTGTGAGCCACGGAGGTTCAGATGGGAACATCAGCGTGGAGGTGGGGCCAGACGGGGTGGCCGGCGAGGTCCATAGGACACGAGCGGCGCTGGAACACCTGCAGCAGAAGATCCTAAAGATCACCGAGCAGATCCGTGTGGAACAGGAGGCGAGGGATGATAATGTGGCCGAGTATCTCAAACTGGCCAACAACGCCGACAAACAGCAGGCGTCGCGCATCAAACAAGTGTTCGAGAAGAAGAACCAGAAATCTGCGCAGACCATCGCACACCTGCACAAGAAACTTGAGCACTACCACAAGAAACTCAAAGAAATCGAGCAGGTAACGTCATCGTTTACTAGTGAGTTCTCACATTTGTTCACCGCGTTTGTAATCGTTGTTTCCTAACATGTCTTCAGAACGGCCCAGCGCGACAGCCCAAAGACGTGTTGCGGGACATGCAGCAGGGACTGAAGGATGTTGGCGCTAACGTGCGAGCGGGAATCAGCGGTTTCGGAGGGGGCGTGGTGGAGGGTGTAAAGGGCGGAGTGTCCGCGCTCACTCACACCGCCGTTGTCTCGAAACCGCGAGAATTCATCCGCAACAAGTTCGGCAGTGCCGACAACATTGCCCACATGAAGGACACTCTGGAGGACGTCCACACGGAGGAGACCCCCAGAGCTCTGAGCGGCAGCGCCACGCTCGTCTCCAGCCCCAAATATGGCAGCGATGACGAATGCTCCAGCGCCACCTCTGGCTCAGCGGGCGGCAGCAATTCAGGCGGAGTGGGCGGGGCCATGTCAGGGATGGGAGCGACCATGGGCAGTCCGCGACTGGACGGACATCACCACCACCATCATCACCACCACTCGTCGTCTTCCTCCTGGGATGCTCTCCTGGAAGGCCTGCAGGAGATCAAAGCCGGTCAGGTTCACATGGAGGACGCCATCGATGACATGAAGGCGCAGCTGCAGAACGACTACACCTACATGACCCAGTGCTTACAGGAGGAGAGATACAGGTAAGACGACGGCACCTGTGCCCGTTCAGGGGCTGTTCACCGCTCACCCATCTCTCTATCACCCGCAGGTACGAGCGTCTGGAGGAGCAACTGAACGATCTGACGGAACTTCATCAAAACGAAATGAGCAACCTGAAGCAGGAACTAGCCAGCATGGAGGAGAAGGTTGCGTACCAGTCGTACGAGAGAGCACGGGACATACAGGTGCGTCCAATCAGGTGGAGCACCTTGAAACTTGCATCCAGATTTGATGTCCTTCGGACAATGTCGTCATCTGTCTGAACATTTATAGGTAACTGTGTTTGTGTGTTTGTGTGTGTAGGAGGCAGTAGAGTCCTGTCTCACCCGCATTACCAAACTGGAGTTACAGCAGCAGCAGCAGCAGGTGGTTCAGTTGGAGGGTGTGGAGAACGCCAACGCTCGAGCTCTACTGGGGAAACTCATCAACGTCATTCTGGCCCTGATGGCCGTGCTCCTGGTGTTCGTCTCCACCATGGCCAACTTCATCACACCACTCATGAAGACCCGCACCCGCGTGGGCGCCACCCTCGCCCTGGCACTCTTCCTGATCACGCTGTGGAAACACTGGGATTGGATGGAGGTTCTTCTGCTCCCCAGCTGAGAGAACCAATCAAAACATTTGCATAGAACTCTAGACGCTGATTGACGCATCCCTGCTGTTTTAATGGAAGCGAGAGATTGAATGGGGGGAAAGAAAACAGACGCAAACATCCATTGATTCATTTCTTCTGACCGAAGACCTCTTTCCTTTTTTTTACTTTGAGCTCATTTGTTGCTTAAACTAATGAATGTTAAAGTGGTTCCTGGAGGAGAAAGCAGACATGAAATGAGAGAAAGAAAGAAGATGCATGACAGTCCCATCTCAGATCCAAAAACGTCAAGCGTCTCAGAAGGCTCTGTGGAACTTAATGTCTGTTATATTTGATCTTTTGTGAGGTTTCATTTCACAGGACGAATCATTTCTTTTTGTGTGTTGTCTTCGGTTGAGGTGTCATGTAGGAAGCATATTGATTTTAGGAATTGATTTTGTCTGTAGGGACCAAAAAAGAAAGTCGTTTCATAGGTGAAGTTAATATATTCTGCTGAAAGATTCCAAAGACAACATTGTTTTTCTTTGGAATACCGCTGAATCGTGCACAATAAGACCAGGAATGTGTAGAAAACAAGTGAACATAGGGTCAGCTTTCATTCCGTGTAGACTTTCAATGATATTTTACAAAGTGTGTAGTCAATGACATCTGTCATCGGAACATTTTTGTAAACGTAGTTTAAAGTTTCTCACGTTCAATAACTAACAGCATGATCAGATTTCTCATGTTTCTACCCGTTTACTTAAAGAAATCACAACACTACTGTATTCTTATTAAACACATTTGCAAATAGATCCAGACATCTGCTTGCTGTTTTATTCATCGTGTGTTTATTTGTATTATAGTGTGTAAATGTGTTTTGGTTGTGGTGTTACAGTCTGATGGTATAATCCAGATCAGATGTATTAATCCCGGGCTGGATTACACTGAGACTCATAATGACACGATGTTTCATCAAACGCAATCTTTACATTTAAGTTTAATTGAAGAAGGTTAATTAATTAATTAACCTTTACATTTAAAATCCCATTTAAAACAGTTGCTCTATCGTAAATAACTTCAATAGCATTTGGCTGGACTGGAGCGCGCGCTCGTCAATTGTTTTATGCGCAGCAGCTCCATCTAATTAACATTATGCAAATGAGATCGAACAGACAAACTGAACCCGACAAAGAAGAATATCACCAAAATGAGAAACAATCAAATGTCGAGGAGAAGCCCGTTCGTTTTACAACGTATGAAGCACATTTATGTGTTTTAATCTTTATTAGATTTCATCACCAAGCGCCGTCGCGGATCCTCTGAGGTAATTTCACGACCTAAAATGGCGCGAGATTTCTACAATGTACAGTATTGTCAACCTTGATGTCATTTGTAATAGAAACAGAGTTTTAAACAGAGATCAGAAGGATTTAATACGGATTTGACGGAGACTTTGTGGCGTAATCGTAACTTAAATGATGGGTTTCTGAACACTAAGCCTATTGCACAGCTGGTTTTATTGTGAAAAGCCTATAAATTCTATTGAAAAAACATTTTGCAGTCAAACCATAATTAACCATTTGGTTATTGCTCTGTCAAAATGACTTAAATATTTTTTGCACATAATTGTGACTCTTGTGCTTCCATCATTAATAACCTACTAAACATTACACATAAAGTGAACAATAGTTATTCTACTTACTGTCACTCAGACTCTTGATTGTTCATCATGAACTTTAATTTTGTAGTTTCCAAGATTCCACCAAACCTCAGCGAATATAAAAGATCCGGTTTCACACACGAGCTTCTCCGGGACTATGCCTCAGATAAAATAGGACATTTAAGTCGTTTTTATACAAATGCATTACTGGTGCGTGATGACACTCACATATTTTAAGATATGTTATGGGGAGTGATTTCATACAGCTCAAACATTCATTTTATTCTGGGACTAGACTTAAAGGGATACTTCACCCACTAATGTGATAAAACCTCTTTATATTTACTCTCAGTGGAAGAACATTGATTATAAAACGGTCAGTTTTGTTGCTTGATTCTGATTAGCTGAGCCGAGTTCTTAAACCGTTACAAAATAACAGATTTTTGGATTTATATGTTATTCTATTACATAGAAGTTTATTGACTTTATTTAATGAAACCTTGCTATGCATATGGAATAACAGTTTTATAAAAGCAATAAGCCGTGGGTTACAAGTGGATTCTATAACAGCTGAGGGGGT
This sequence comes from Triplophysa dalaica, assembly GCF_015846415.1. NCBI lineage: Eukaryota > Metazoa > Chordata > Actinopteri > Cypriniformes > Nemacheilidae > Triplophysa > Triplophysa dalaica. The sequence goes on along the minus strand of NC_079551.1, from coordinate 255,185 downwards.
TTAAGGCACTCCACTTCTTTGGGCTTATTTATTTATTTATCAAAGTAAAACTATGCCAGAATTCCTTTTTATTATTCACTTTGTGTGGGTCACTGGGTTTTGCAAATATCTAATAATATACCCACTTAAAAGTGCTTGTCAACTTTGAGTTCAAAAGTGGGTTTTTTTTGCATTTCCTTACAAACAGCAAATTTGGACATTGAAGGTTTCCGTAGGGCAGCGAGGATATATTATAAAAATATAAGTGCTTAATTTTTTACGCACACCAATTGAAATGTTAATTGTAAATGTGTACCTGTCAGTCTGATGTACGACAGACGGCCGCTCACAGAGACAACGCAACACAAATTCAGTTTTTTTGTTCTTTATTCACTATCATCAGGAAGATCCCACAAGATCAATAAAGTGGATAACAGGTGTTCTCACGACACAGAACTAAGGTTAAGGGGGTCAGAGGTCACACCCGTCCACACACACACACACACAATCACACAACTAAAAGACATTCAGCGTCATCGATTGTTCAGTCATTTACCACAGATGAAATTTGAAGAGGCGTTTACTGTTGTCCTGATTTATCTCCCGAGTAGAAAGAGAGTAGAAAACAGTCATGGTATCAAAGGTGAAGAATTCCTGATTCAGTGTGTTTGATGATCGTATTGCGGCCACGTCGCTCTCCGGGACGAGGGTCCGTCCGTCTCTCTCTCGCCAGCAGAAGAACGTCAGTACTTGAGTTTATCCGTGACCCTGCAGGTGAGTGTAGTTTGGTCCTGAATGCCCTGGGTAAAGTGTGACTGTGCCAGCAGAGACAAACCAACGTCTCCGAGTCTCACTGCTGATGTCAGAAACAGACCTCCAATGAGAGAGAGAAGAAAGACACGAGAAAGAGAGAGAGAGAGAGAGAGAGAGAGAGAGGGAGAGAGAGTAGAGAGAGGAAGAGAGAGAGAGAGAGAGAGAGAGAGAGAGAGAGAGAGAGAAAGAGAGAGAGAGAGGGAGAGAGAGTAGAGAGAGGAAGAGAGAGTCGAGAGAGTCGAGAGAGAGAGAGAAGAAAGATTGAAAGAGACGAGAGAGAGAAGCAGACGGGTCTATGAGGAGCGCTGCGTGTAGAACAGGATGTAGGCCTGAGTGCTGCACACCTCCTCTACGCTGCACACATTCATCTCAGAGTCATTACAGTGAACCCAGAAACCTGCAACACACACACAGCAATCAAGAGAACCATCCAACACTCAACAGTCCTGAATCTGTATCAACATAACATCAAGAAATGCCTTCAATCAAAAGTTTCAGTCGAACCAGTAATAGATCGGACACAAACCTCCTTCAGTGTTATAACAGTAGGCTGTGTAGTGCCCTGAGCCAAAGCCCTTCCCATGATGCATTACTACTGCAGACAGATCATAAGTGTAGGCCTCTCTCCGTGGTGAAGGCACGGCGTCCGAGCAGCAGTATGGTTCTATTTTCAGGACCTGATCAAAAGCCACATGGACGCCGATCTTCTCCCTGTGGTTCCGACCGGACCAGCTGAAAACATGCAGCAACCGTTAGGAACAATGCTACGTGGTTGGAAAAACGCATTTCTTGTCCTTACTGACCGGAAGCGTTTGAGGTGTAGCCGCAGCACCTGAGGTAAACGACAGATGAGTAACTGCTTACAGGCCTCTGACAAGGACAGGGGCTTATGGGAGGATTTACGTCGTCTTCCTGAAAACAAGCACAAATGTAAAGTCGTTCATAAACGCAACAACATTCAGAATAGCTGTAAAGAGATGCAGCTGCATGCACTGACTGTTGCAGAAGTTGCACGCGTAGATGCAGCCCTCCAACGCTTCCGTCTCGGTGAACTTGGCGAGCATCTCGGACAGCGAGCAGCTCAGCTGACACGTGGCAGTACTGGGCTTCTCCATTCTGTGGTATCGCTCAGGAAACTCCAGAGACAAATCCCAGAAGGGCTCCACCGTGTTTGACTTGCGCTTACAGGACAAACAAGTTACCTGCAGATTGAAGATTGATGAAGAAATATTGCAGACAGTTCAGCGATCGTCACAAGAACACACTCAGCTAAAGGAATCGTCGCATTACCTGGCTGAGCAGCTGTCCGTGGAAGATAGTGTTGAGCACTTTGAGCACCTGCTTGGAGAGCTTCCGCTGTGTGAGCGGGATCAAGAAAGGTTTCCGTGGTCCGTCCGACTCTAGCTCCTGTTGGACTTTATCCAAAAGCTCGCACAGGAACTCCTGCGCATCCTGCTGGTCGTATCCACGGAACGCTGGTATGAGGTTCCATACGGAGTGCAGCATGGCAAAAGGGGAGACCAGCGACCATCGGCCGGACCACATGACCCGAAAAAGAGTGTGCAGCTCGTGACACAGCGACATCTGCTGCCGAGATGAGGAACGCGGCTCTTTAGGTTGCACCAGTTCAGCGGCGTTCAAACAGGGCGGGACGTTCTGCGACACGGTCGCCCTCCCCATGCGACCCAGCGCAGTTAGGGCGCTTGCCCCTCCTACCGTATTCTGCGAGTGGTGGGTCTTGGCAAGCAGCTCCTCCGTCTCGCACAGGTCCAATGTGAGGAAACACTCTCTGAACTTCTGCAGGTGACTCAACACCTGAAGGATGGAGTTCATGTAGCATGTGTTGCCGAGGTTACGCAGCCCTGTGACCCCGGGTGCGAGTTTTCTGCGGCGGGCTGCCTGCGAGGTGCGGTATCGGTGAAGCCTACCCGCGCGGAGCGCTCTGCGTGCTAGAGGTTTGTTGGACAACGGCAGCAATGTCTGCTTAAGAATGGGCGGAAGCCGATCTGGAGGGTCACGGAACTTGGACGGGATGAGCGCAAGCATGGGACGTGGAGCCTGAGTGAGGAGCCGTGCACTTTTTCTCGGCGGAACATTAGCTAGTTCTCCCATGAGCCTCTTCTTAACCTCCATGCGTTGCCGCCGCTTCTCCTCCCTTTCTTGCTCCTGTTTCTCCTCACGCATCTGCTGTTGTTCCTGCTGCCGCCCGCTCCAGCGGCGCAGGGCACTCCGAAGCAGAGATTTCCGCCTGTGCAAGAGAGCCGCCTGCATGGTCGGACGCCTCCCCATGCCCTCCCGTGTCACCTCGCATGTTCGGAGACCCCCATCGGCCGCCGACGACCGCAGGGAGCGCTGACCGGGGCTGCGGACTGTAGACAGGGCACCTCTCAGGAGCTTCAAGTCTCCCTCCACGTTATCGTTCAACACGTAATCTCCGCATGCAAAACAAAAGACGTCCAGCTCACGGACCTCCATGGCCAGCGGGTGTTGCGTCTGCTGGTAATGACTCAGCGAGTGTTCCTCCATGTAGCGTCCACACGCCACGTGAGAGCACTTCAGACAGGCCCATACCGACTCCGTGGTGTCGCAGTCTACGCAGCGCCACTTCTGCGGGTTGAGGATGGAGTGGCCATGACCCAAACGAAGACGCACCACGTGCTTACAGCGATCCATGTCTGCCAACACGCATGAGCACTCAGAGTCAGGAACCGCATGCCATGACCCTCCTCATCCTGCCGACAACAGGGGTGGACATGTTACATTGAATTTGCAATCAAGAAAATGTGCAGTTTTGGCTCACAAACTTTACTTTAGTATTGTAATGTTGTGATTGTGCAAACAGAGGGTTAGCGGTCTAGTTTATTGGACATCATGTGACCTGCGTGTCTAACTTAACGCAATAGTTTTTAAGAAATAGAAAAATGTTACCGCTTGTGTAGCGCACGACTGTGTGAAGTGTTGAGGTTCAGCATCCGAGCAGACGCGTTCTGCTGTCTGACTGCGTGACGGGCTTCATCACGCTAAACACGCGCTGTAAATTAAAAAAATGCGTGTTATACACACATTCTCACAACAAACACATTTACACAGAAATAACAGCAACCAAACAAATGACAACGTAAGATATGATCAAGTTTGTTTAAATCGTACGAAAACACGGTTACTGTCAACTGCTCAAAGTGAAGGTGTTTTCAGTATGACTGTTTGTGTACATGATGTACATGTAGATGAGTTTGTGATGGCAGTGTGTGGAGTTGTGCATGATTGTACGGGTTGTGTGCTCTTTGTATGTGAGTGTTTGGGTAACAAGGCAGTGTGTGCACTTATGCGTGTGTCTCTCTGTGTATGTAGGTATGTGCAACACAACAAAATGTCCTTTGTGTGTAACTCAATGCAGTGTGTGTGTGTGTGTGTACTTTTTCTGAAGTGTATGCGTTATTGTGTTTCTGTTCTTTATATACGTGTAACAATGCAGTGTGTGTACTTATGGGGTGTTGTGTGTGTAAGACTGTGTAGGGGTTCGTCAGGCAATGCAGTGTGTGTGTTCTTTTAACGTGTGTGTGTGTGATTGCTAACCCGCTAGCGCTACTCACAGAACAAAAGACGCTCCAACGGGACACACGCGGAACCCGCGGCAGCAGCGGATCCGGGAGTCTCTAGTACCGGTAATCGGACTCTCGGTGTTTGTGCGGTAATACCGGCGCGAGAAAACCGTTACTTTAAATCCATTGAACAAAAACCCGCACAATCCGCAGACACAGAATAAAGTCACACAGAAATCCGCGGACTCGCTTCAAAACATCCCGTCAGCGCGATTCCTCCGCGAAACAGCCCGTCAAACCGCTTTCACTCGGAAAATAACGGTAAATATTCGCGTTTTATTTTTACATTCTCTTTCCGCTGTTATTTACCGCCATCATCCGCACGCGCGAGCTGTCACCATTCCGGATCAACCGAACTCGCCCAGCGCTGACGCTCGAGCGCTATGATTGCCGGGGCATTCCGCGTGACGACCTTGTTTTCATTGGTTGAGAATGCTTTCGGTCGCCGAGTAAAAACGGCATTTGATTGGTTGGGCTGACGTCAGTCAGGTTTAAAGCTCCGGAGGCGGGGTCAACTGGGCAGATTACTTGGACACATTTAGATTATTACACACAAAGATGACTTTAAATGTACATAAAGTTTATATAAAATATATATAAATAAAACGTGGATATCGATGTATATGTGTGAATAAAGTGTAAAAAAAAGCATTTAAGCAGTACAGACAAACATAAAAAAAGACAAGACACCGATACAAATGTGTTGCCAGGGTAAAAAATTAATGAATTAATAGTTAAGAAATAACGAAATACAGTTTTATCTTATTCAGGAATAACAGAGCTTAGGATAGTAATTATATACCTATCAAAATCATTATTAAATAAAGAAAATATAGGTTTACAGCTGGTTAATTGTTTCTCATGTTTTGTGAAATGTAGCTGGCGTGAATATATTTTGATTTGTGTAATCTTTAAAACAGAAGGTCAGTTTGTTTAGTCCAAAACCTGCTAAAATATGAAACTACAGAGAAATAATACACTATCTCCATTTTAGCTACATGTTTATAAAACTTTTTCTATTTGTCTGTGACCTTCATTTGTTACCTTAAAATTCATTATATGGCAGGTTGCATTTATTTCGACAACCCAACAAGGTATTTTAGTTGACTAAAATTAAAACTTTAAAATAATTCCTGCTCATTGAAATCAAATCAAATTTTTAACCTAAAATTTATTGGAAAAAAATGAGAAAAATTGAAATGTTGCTTCTTAAATAAACTGAAGTAAGTTTAAAGTAATAAAATTATGACAATAAACTAAACTTAAATAGGAATGTATCTTATATAGCAACATTTAAAATAAACCAAAACATTATAAATTGACAAAAGCTTATACCAAAATCGCTAAAACTTTAACTAAAATTAACACAAAATCTAAAAATAAAATGTAAATATGAATAAAACTAAAATGAATACTATAATAACCCTGCAACACAGAATTTCAAAGTGAATCATAAGAGAGTGTTCAGTAGTGGACAGAGTTGTGTTTAAAAACCTATATCATCTGATTTACCATTCTCATATTTACTCTAGTGGGCGTGTCCTGCTCATGCATATTCAAAACAAATGGTCTTTTCCAGCCAATCGTCTGCTGCTTCATCTGTTCCCCATGTGTGAAATGGAAATGTGACATTCCTCTTTGAACACTATTGTGACTGTTCACGGCAATGATATTTCTGATCAAATGATTACAAAGCAGTTTATTTTGAAAATAAAAGTGTACGAAAAAATAAGCATTCAGTGCCTCAGATGTTTAACGTATCATTTACAAACAGAAGACAACAGTTAAGCACACGTGTGCAGTTTGTTTTTATAAAGTCTGTGGTTCAGATGAACCGTATCATCGGACGCCGCTGCCCGTCATCACCTGCTGTTTGCGAACTTTGCCGAAGAGCTCCAGATACTGGCTCATAGGGTCCACACAGTCCACCGGCGTGTAAAGTTGACCCTCCGCTTTATTCAAGGGCATCTCGGGAGCATTCGAGCCTAGAAAACTCTGCATGAACTCCTTGATGAGATTCAAGCAGTCGGCCGGGATCACACAGGCACAGTACTCCACCTGCACACACATACACAGAGATAAAGCCACTGACGGGCACGGAAACACACAAATCATGTCACAAAGTCACACCTCCACTGAGATCCCTTTGGCACTGGAGCTCATGGCGATGGTGCCGACCTTCACCAGGAAGTCACAGTAACGGTAGCGCGCACCTCGACTCTCCACCTTATGACTCTTGGCGTTCTGGAAGTGACTCTTCAGTTTCACCATCAAGACGTCAAAGTTTGCGTCGGCGGTGAGATGCGGGCCGCCCTCATACAGAGCCATGCAGCTCAGCGGCGCCTCTGAGTTGTGCATCACGTACAGCTGCTTGGACTGCTGACCTGCAACAGGAACAGTTGTCATGGTAACAGGCATGTTGTTGTTGCCATGCTAATGTGGCGCTGTGCGTTGGAGTTACCGGTTGCGTTGGCCGTCGCATGGTACGTCTCACAGTCCACCCAGAAGTTTCCCTGTTTGACGGCTCCCAGCTGCTCCAGTTTTTTATGAAGCATGTCGACTGTTTGCTGCACGCTCTTCCCCTCGGCCACGGGCACCTGACACACACTGACACACACATTTACTGGCACATGACTACAATACACACATGAAAATATACCGTAGTAGTGTAATATTTACTGAAGTCGTCTGTAGGAAATCATATAATACTGTAGTGTACTGAAGTACTACATCTTGATAATGTATGCATGTATAAAAGAGTATTGGATATTGTAAACACTGCATTATTCTTTATTTGAGGTGCAAAAACACTACAGTATCTAGAATATTACTTTTTTTACTACTTACAATTCACAGAAAAAATATGGTTAATAAAATTATACATTATAATAATACTGATTATCATGTGTTATGTGATTTTATGAGGTTCTTTTGTACAATAAACACGATTTAATTGACAACTAAATAAGTCAACTCAGCTCTTGTCAGTTAAAAATTAAAACACGTGTATAGGCTTTTTTGGTCAAACAAACATGATAAACACAAACACTTTTAATAGATGAAAACACTACAAACGCATTACATGCAACTATATACATACTATCGGCTAGATTCTTATATTTCATTTTAAAATACTGCATGTGCATTTAACACAACTGTTACGTATTAAAATAAATAAAAATACACCAGCACACATAAAGACAAGCATTAATTATAAAATAAAACAGAAAATCACTTTCTCACCACGTTACACCCATTTCTCCGCCGCACACCTCCGGTGACCACTGTTTACTTCCGGGTCAATCCAACAATAACAGAAGAAAATGCAGAAGCTTCGTTAAATGTAATCAAACAATTACAAATAACATTATGATATTCCCATAATTTAATAAAACACACTCACGAAGGCTAAAACATATGTCGAAGCTTTTTATGGCGTACACATTAACTTAATGCGGCGCTGCGCAGACCGCAGTCCGGTCGACTTGTGACATCGAAGTATCGCGAGAGCGTTTAGAGAGCCATTCGAATTGAACCGATCTCGCGATACCGCAACGCGCTACAGACAGTCTCAAACACACACAGAGCGCCATTTGCTTCGAACGCACGTGTGTTTTGCGTGTCATGAGTTCGCGTCGCAGTGTTTATTACCCTTAAATCGTTTAATTTAATTTATCGTCATTATGCCGAAGCTGAAGAAAAGTAAGAGCGGAGGGGAGCGCGGTGGTTCCGCTGTCGGACTCGCCGATCAGATCATGCAGGGAGACTCGGTTCGGATGAGCGGTCGCGTGAAGAGCCGGAGCCGAACTCACGAGGAGGACCAGGAGTACGTGGACGAGAAACTCTCGAGAAAGATCCTCCAGCAGGCACGAATCCAACAGGAGGAACTGCAGACTGAGTTTGGGGTCACACCTGAAACAAAAAAAAGACAACCGGCCACAAATCTAGGTGAGAGAGAGAGAGTGAGAGAGAGAGATAGATGGGTTGAGAGAGTGAGAGAGAGATAGATGGGGTGAGAGAGTGAGAGAGAGATAGATGGGGTGAGAGAGAGATAGATGGGGTGAGAGAGTGAGACAGAGAGTGAGACAGAGAGAGAGAGAGAGAGAGAGAGAGAGAGAGAGAGAGAGAGTGTGAGACAGAGAGAGAGAGAGAGAGAGTGAGACAGAGAGAGAGTGAGACAGAGAGAGAGAGAGAGAGAGAGAGAGAGAGAGAGAGAGAGAGAGAGAGATGGGGTGAGAGAGTGAGACAGACAGAGAGAGAGAGTGAGACAGAGAGAGAGAGAGAGAGTGAGACAGAGAGAGAGAGTGAGACAGAGAGAGAGAGAGAGAGAGAGAGAGTGTGAGACAGAGAGAGAGTGAGACAGAGAGAGAGAGAGAGAGAGAGTGAGTGAGACAGAGAGAGAGAGAGAGAGAGAGAGTGTGAGACAGAGGTAGTGAGACCATCACAACTTACAGACAGACACGGTTAAAGATGGACAGACTGTAATAAACACACACAGTTAAAGGTACAGACCCACAGATGTGATGTCATAGATGTGATGTCTGTGATTGGTTGTTTCAGGTCCGAGCACACAGGATGGGGATTCAGATGAGGAGTGGCCCGCTCTGGGTGAATCCACAGAGGACACGCCCACAGAGGTGCAGGTGGATCCAGAAGATGAGAAGGCCATTCAGACGTTCATGAACAAGAATCCTCCTGTCAGGTGAGTGCGTGTGACTGACCCCAGACGTTCTGTGTCACGTCACCTGATCTCTGACATCACCTCATGATTGACAGACGGACGTTAGCTGACATCATCATGGAGAAGATCACGGAGAAGCAGACCGAGGTGGGCACCGTGATGTCAGAGATGTCGGGTCGACCCGTCCCTCAGCTCGACCCCAGAGTCATAGAGGTGTACAGAGGTGTCCACAAGGTGAGGATTCATATGTGCTCTTCATGTCCTCGTGATGTCATCACTGTGGATTATAACTCGCCCTCTCTCTCTCTCTCTCTCTCTCTTTAGGTTCTGTCTAAATATCGCAGCGGGAAACTGCCCAAAGCGTTTAAGATCATCCCGGCTCTGTCTAACTGGGAGCAGATCCTGTATCTGACGGAGCCCGAGACTTGGACCGCTGCTGCCATGTATCAAGCCACCAGGTGTGAATAAACACACACGCGTGACACATGGCTAACACTGGTCGCTTGACACTGCTGTGACCGCTGTGATGTGGTTTGTGTTTTGCGGTAGAATCTTCACCTCCAATCTAAAGGAACGCATGGCCCAGCGCTTCTACAATCTGGTGCTGTTGCCGAGAGTCCGAGACGACATCGCCGAGTACAAGAAGCTGAACTTTCACCTTTACAGCGCGCTGAAGAAAGCTCTGTTCAAACCTGGAGCCTGGTTCAAAGGTGACATGACACCTCACATACATCTGACTACGTCTGCGTGACGTCTGCGTTCACATGTGGAATACATTGTCAGGTGTCACAGACGTCTGTGAGATGTTGATGATTATGAACAGATGTTAAACAGCTCTTTCTAATGGAGCGTTCCCACCACACGTGACTTGGACGCTTGAACATTTTCAGTTTAAACAATTCATTCACGTGTGAAATATTATTTTATTCTTACGACAAAAATTAACATATTCTTAAGAAAGTTTTTGAGAATCTTTTAAGAAATGTTTGTGAATTGCACTTAGAAACATTCTTACAAACTTCCTATAATTGATCTTACGAAAGTTCTTATATTTTGTTCCCTGATCTTCAGCAGAAGTCTTACAGACGTGTGTGTGCTAGATGGGTTCCGTAGATCTCGACTGCACATCAAATATTCAGGATGACGTCATCATTTTGATATTATATGATTTAACATTAAAACATGATCCACACACAGAAACTAACAAATGGCCGATCTAGTCGCTGTAATATAAACGTGTTGAAGTCTCTACTGAAAACATTTAAAAGAAGTAAAACCTCAACCTGCGAATTAATTGTTTAAACGGCTGAATGAATGACGTAGATGCACCATCTAGTGACTGTGTATGAAGTGTCTTGAGGCCACAATATTCTTTACTTTTTGTGTTCAATTATTCTTTAAATTGGATTGTAATCAGCAATAATTCCTTAAAGTAGATTGTGTATAAACTACTCAAGGTTCTTTTGTAAATGCTATCTTATTTGACATTAATATAAGATATTTGCACAAACCATCAACCTATTTTATTAAATACTGTTTAAGTGACTGTTAAACATTTGAACTGATATTTCCAAAATTGGCAAAAGTGAAAAATATCTATTTTTGGCAGACAGTTTCCTGTTGTTAATCATGTAATATTTAATTGAAGACTATTTTGGGGGGGATTGGGCGAGGGTGCGTGCGGTCTTCCTACTTTTTTTTTTCTCGGCTGATCACATGCCTGATACATGCATATATTTAAGAAACATAAAATATAAAAATTAATTAACGTTTATATGTCATTTACATTGTATATATCAATGTCAATTCACCCAAAAAAATGAAATGCATAAATGTACATTTATGTGTATGTTTTTGTGTTTATAGATACAAAATTAATATGGACAATACACGTACACATATTACATAAACACAAACTTTTGTTCTGGAATTAACCTCTTATAACCAGCCCTACAATGAACACATAGTTTATCAAATCTACGTCACTCGGCACTGTTCTAGTACACATGAGTGTTTGTGAGAAGAACACATCTTGTGTTTCTTTGAAGTTCAATTAAAAATCAATAAAGTGTGTGTGCGAAGTGACCACAACACAAGGGGGCGCTATTGAACTCAGACACAAATCACACCTGGTGTGACACAAAACAACATCTTAATCTCTATTCGGAGTGAATTTATATGTACGTTGTGTTGTTTTTGTGTGTGTTTTAGGAATTCTGCTGCCGCTGTGCGAGTCGGGCACATGCACGCTAAGAGAAGCCATCATCATCGGCAGCGTCCTCACCAAATGCTCCATACCAGTGCTGTACTCCAGGTGAACGCACACATACACACGCATGCACACATACACAAATACACACAGTTTGAGGACAAACACTTAATGTTTGGTTGACTTCCGCAGCGCCGCGATGCTCAAACTGGCAGAGACGGAATACAACGGCGCCAACAGCACTTTCCTGCGCCTGTTACTGGAGAAGAAGTACGCTCTTCCCTTCCGCGTGCTGGATTCTCTGGTGGCTCACTTCCTGTCGTTCCGTACGGAGAAGCGGACTCTGCCGGTGCTGTGGCATCAGAGCCTGCTGACGCTGGCACAGCTATATAAAGCCGATCTGTCGTGTGAACAGAAGGAGGCTTTACTGGAACTGCTGAAGATTCAAACACACCCGCAGATCACAGCCGAGATCAGACGAGAGCTTCAGAGCGCTGAACCCAGAGACGTGGAGGACGTCACGCCGGCCATGTGCGACGACTGAGACACTATCACACTTCTTCTCATGATTGAATGTGTGTCGTCAGGTTTGCTATATCTGTGATTGACAGGTGTTGAATTGCTGTTTATTAAAATCATATTGTATAAACATCAGGTCTGTTTGGTTTTCATTTCACTTATCGTGCAAATGATTGAATATTTGAAAATGCATTTCTGAAACCGAAACTGCAGATTTACTACAATCAATTTAACAATTGATTGTGCGGTGAGACGTGACTTAATGTAACAGATGCTTGAAAATAAAGAGTGTTTGATCAGATCTAACATTTACATTTAGTAGAGGCTTTTATCCAAAGCGACTTACATTGCTTTATCCTATACATTATACATAGTTATTTGCAATCCCCTGGGATCAAACCCACAACCTTGCGTTGTTAACACAATGTTCTTACCACTGAGCTACAGGGAAGCTGTTTTAAGTACTTTTAAATCCCTTTAACAATTTGTTTAGTACTTTATTTACTCAACCTTATAAATAAACTATATTTAAAGAGCTTGCTTCCAAAATGAGATAACTCAAATTGTTCACTAATCGTTTTTTTTTTGTGCATTCCAATTATTATCAGTCGAGCAGTCGCTTTGTTTTCATTTGAGCCATAATAACTAACACAATAAAAGCATTTTTAAACCGAGTAATCTCATTTTGGAACCAAACTTTAAATTTATTATTACAGAATACCAGCATACACATTAACATTATATTGATTTATATACTTTATTGTTAAAAAATATATTTTCTTGTGGTATGCATTTTTTCTTAATTATATTAATCTGCGCTTGTGTATGATTATAAAATGAAACAAGAACGTGTATTGAAAAAGGAACATTTAGTTTTAGTTCATTTTTACTCTTAAAATCGAGCGTGAAGGTTGTTAGTGACGTCATGCGCTCAACCACTTCGTGAGGACGGAGCCTCGGGAACGTCACGGGCCGCCGCTCGCGCACGAGTCCTCATTTGCACGGAATTAAAGTGTTTTAACCACATAATTACCTGTTAAATGCATAAAAATGAATCGTTCGACGTGTTTGAGACGTTTGTGTTCTCATTCTAGATTATAATCCGGCGTCACAGACTCGCTCTTGACTGGTTTTAGTTCAAATGTGAAATCCTGTCAGGCGAAGGTTCGAGAGATCAAATGGAGTTATTGTGTCTCGAGACTGTTGAACTGGACTGCGGGTCTCAGCTGAAGTCCAGAACGGTTCGGGCGTTCAGAGACGCGGTTCTGACCCAAGACTCGCGTGTCCAGCAGAACCTCTTGAGCTCTGAGAGACCGAACATCTCATCCAGACCCGAACCCGGGAGCGTCACCGAGAACACCGACGTGCAGCCGTACATGCGCCGAATATTAACGGGCTGGATGCTGCAGGTAAGACGACATCAGATCCGAATCCGCATCGTTCAGGTCACACTGGTTTGATCTGGATTCAGGATTCAGACCATAGAAATGAATCGTACAGATCAGATCATTTGAATCACGTAGATGTTCAGACTTATTTAACGATTGAAATCAACATCTGAAATTCAAAATCATTCTAGTCTGAAATAAAAAAACACCTAAATTACAGATTCAATTAATGTCATTCACACGTGATCTAAAATATAAGTTTCTTTCATTAATGAGTCGTTTGAAGAGTTCTTTCATTAATGAGTCGTTTGAAGAGTTTCTTTCATTAATGAGTCGTTTGAAGAGTTTCTTTTATAAATGAGTCGTTTGAAGAGTTTCTTTCATAAATGAGTCGTTTGAAGAGTTTCTTTCATAAATGAGTCGTTTGAAGAGTTTCTTTCATAAATGAGTCGTTTGAAGAGTTTCTTTCATTAATGAGTCGTTTGAAGAGTTTCTTTTATAAATGAGTCGTTTGAAGAGATCTTTCATTAATGAGTCGTTTGAAGAGTTTCTTTCATAAATGAGTCGTTTGAAGAGTTTCTTTCATTAATGAGTCGTTTGAAGAGTTTCTTTTATAAATGAGTCGTTTGAAGAGTTTCTTTCATAAATGAGTCGTTTGAAGAGTTTCTTTCATTAATGAGTCGTTTGAAGAGTTTCTTTTATAAATGAGTCGTTTGAAGAGTTTCTTTCATTAATGAGTCGTTTGAAGAGTTTCTTTCATTAATGAGTCGTTTGAAGAGTTTCTTTCATTAATGAGTCGTTTGAAGAGATCTTTTATAAATGAGTCGTTTGAAGAGTTTCTTTCATAAATGAGTCGTTTGAAGAGTTTCTTTCATTAATGAGTCGTTTGAAGAGTTTCTTTTATAAATGAGTCGTTTGAAGAGATCTTTCATTAATGAGTCGTTTGAAGAGATCTTTCATAAATGAGTCGTTTGAAGAGTTTCTTTCATTAATGAGTCGTTTGAAGAGTTTCTTTTATAAATGAGTCGTTTGAAGAGATCTTTCATTAATGAGTCGTTTGAAGAGATCTTTCATAAATGAGTCGTTTGAAGAGTTTCTTTCATTAATGAGTCGTTTGAAGAGATCTTTCATTAATGAGTCGTTTGAAGAGATCTTTCATAAATGAGTCGTTTGAAGAGTTTCTTTCATTAATGAGTCGTTTGAAGAGTTTCTTTCATTAATGAGTCGTTTGAAGAGATCTTTCATAAATGAGTCGTTTGAAGAGTTTCTTTCATAAATGAGTCGTTTGAAGAGTTTCTTTCATTAATGAGTCGTTTGAAGAGTTTCTTTCATTAATGAGTTGTATGAAGAGTTTCTTTCATAAATGAGTCGTTTGAAGAGTTTCTTTCATTAATGAGTCGTTTGAAGAGTTTCTTTCATTAATGAGTTGTATGAAGAGTTTCTTTCATAAATGAGTCGTTTGAAGAGTTTCTTTCATTAATGAGTCGTTTGATGAGTTTCTTTCATAAATGTTTTGTTTCTTTTATAAATGAATTTCTTTCATTAATGAGTCGTTTGAAGAGTTTCTTTCATTAATGAGTCGTTAGAAGAGTTTCTTTTATAAATGAGTCGTTTGAAGAGTTTCTTTAATAAATGAGTCATTTGAAGAGTTTCTTTCATTAATGAGTCGTTTGAAGAGTTTCTTTCATTAATTAGTCGTTTGAAGAGTTTCTATCATAAATGAGTCGTTTGAAGAGTTTCTTTCATAAGTGAGTCGTTTGAAGAGTTTCTTTTATAAATGAGTCATTTAAAGAGTTTCTTTCATAAGTGAGTCGTTTGAAGAGTTTCTTTTATAAATGAGTCATTTAAAGAGTTTCTTTCATAAGTGAGTCGTTTGAAGAGTTTCTTTCATAAATGAGTCGTTTGAATTGAATCGTTTCAGTTGTCTGTTATTTGTGAACAGGTGTGTGAGGATCAGAAGTGTGAGGAGGAGGTGTTTCCTCTGGCCGTTCATTATCTGGACCGCTACATGTCCCAGCATCCCGTACAGAAGAGCAGACTGCAGCTGCTGGGAACCGTCTGCATGTTTCTGGCCTCCAAACTCCGGGAATCGGTTCCTCTGAGCGCCTCCAAGCTCTCCGTCTACACAGACCACGGCGTCACCATCCCTGAGATACTGGTAATGATTCATTCACATCAATGATTCAGTGGTTGTAACACAGCGTCTCAACATGTGTGTGTGTGTGTGTTTGTAGCAGTGGGAGGTTCTGGTGGTGTCTCGACTGAACTGGGATCTGGCCTCAGTGCTGCCCTCTGACTTCCTGGAAGTGTTACTGCAGGGTCTTCCGCTGCAGAACCCGACGCTCGTACGGCGGCACGTGCACTCTTACATCGCGCTGACCGCCACTGGTACATCACACACACGCGTGAACTTTGACCTGTGGAGTCATGAATCATTCACGTGGACTGACAGTTTATTTAAGCGTGTCGTTCACACAAGCTCAGACGTGCACGTTGACTCACAGTTTTGCACATGTGGCCACTGACCAATCAGAATAAAATATTTTCTCGTGATATATTAGCAATAACACACAGTGTAATATACTGTTGGGCTGCAGCATGTGTGACGTGTTTGTGTTTCAGAGCTGAAGTTCTCAATCTTTACTCCGTCTGCCGTGGCTTGCTCATGTGTGACAGCCGCTGTTATCAGACTCAACGTCCTGACCGAGACGCTCACCGCTGATGCTCTCCTTCAGGTCCTGAGGAACCTCTTAAACGTGGATGAGGTGAGGACGGTTTATTTTCAGTCGGCTCACGATTGGAGTGACGTTTCTCTGAAGGAGTTTGTGTGTGTGATTCAGACGTCTCTCTGCGAGTGTTACTCAGCGCTGGAGGACACCATCGAGCTGACGCTGGGCCGGACGTCACCTGACCTCACCTGCACACCTGACGATGTTCAGGATGTCATGCGGTGACAGGTGGAGATCTGACCCTAACCCATTCCAGCACTTTCCTGCTCAGTGGTTTGTTTGTGGAGTTGTTAATGTTCACATGTAACGTCAGTTCCTTCTTATGTTTTTAATATCGCAGATGTCTCGCACTAGATCAAATGTTTGCGTTGCCTTCAGACCTTTGTCCTGTTAAACACGCTGCTGTAAATGTTAGCGTTTACACCACTGACCGTCTGTGACACAATCTTAATTCACGTGTTTCTGCTAGAGAGCTTTAATTTAAAGAATGTGAAAATAAAATGAACAGAATGAGATGAAGGTTGTTTGGGGTGTTTTTTGACAAAAAATAAAATGATAAAAATATAAAATTGAAAAAGAAAACAATAGAAAAATAGTTTTTTTTACATAAACATTAAGATTCAATATCACTATAAGTACGTGAAAATATTTTTTTTGTATATTGATGTTTGTGAATTTGCTTGTCGTGTAAATCAGATGTCAAACTCTACAGTCTTGTCTATTTAAACTATTATTTATTTTTATTTTAGGTTGAAACATGACTTGTATATCATGACACTTACCTGAAAATATAAACGTGCGTCTCAATTCACACATTTTTGACCCGCACATTTAATTTAATTTAATTTAGTCATTTGGCAGACGCTTTTATCCAAAGCAACTTACAGTGCACTTATTACAGGGACAATCCCCCTGGAGCAACATGGAGTAAAGTGTCTTGCTCAAGGACACACTGGTGGTGCTGGGATCGAACCAACAACCTTTTGATTTACCAGTTCAGTGGTTTAACCCACTGCCTCTCTTCTGCAGTGCAGGGGGTTGTGGGTAATATTACTCGTCTGTTACATTTGACTGTATTACAGATACTACAACTTATGATGGGCTTAAATTTAACTACAAGACTTTTGAAATCTGAACTAGACATCACTCACTTCACTTGTAGACTTTTTGAAAGTTTGCAGAATAAAACGGGACATCACACACAAAATCTGCAGACTAGCACACAAGTCCAGACTGATCTGAGCAAAAGTCTGGAAGTGTATTCCATCCTTCGTGTGCAAATCAGAATGCCGTTTAATATTTTTTCATAAGTTTTATTTGAAAGATCGTTTTGCTACAACAGTGTAACGTTTTTGGCTTCTCCGTAAAGACAGAATAAAAGTCCAGGCAGGTTTTTCTCTCTTCTGCTGTTTTATTGGTCCACAGTTTCATGCAGAAACTCAATGTCAGCAAACGAATAAAAAACAGACCTCACCGCCTCGGTTAAAACAAACCACCAAATGTACACGTTACTGTTACAAACACTGAAAACCTTCAAACACCCCGTGACACTTAAATAAAACAACCACCAAAACATCAACGCTAATACAACATTTCTCCATGATTTCATGACGGACTGACTTAAGAAAGACAGTTTAATAATGAGAACTTTCACATTGTTTAAAGAGGTCAGTGTGTTATCTGCCGTCGTAAATTACCCTTTTATCAAGAAACAGAACAAAGTCCACAATTCATAAAGCCATGAGGAGATAACAGTCGATTGTGTTTGCTGCGCCGCTAAATTGGCAGGAATAATAAACCTCCGTTATCAGTGTTTGTTTGCTGTGGAAATATTCTTGTGTGTGTTGTGTCCTTGTGTCACCCCTGTCTCCATGTTAGCTGATATACTTATTGTGTACGCTTGTGTAATCAACCCACATTAACAGTTGAGCTGAATTTACAATCAATTCCTAACTTGCTCTTTGGTACCCTTTCTATAATCCAAAACCTTAAAATGGCAAATGGGTTCATCAGCGCCTACAAAACAAAACCAAACTTTCCCTCAGAACAAGTGTATAATAAAAATATGCACAGTCACACAAACTGTTTTCCTGTCAGAATGAAGTACACCAGTCGCACAGCACTTCCTGTTCTCTGTTTCCTGTCTGCTCGGAATCGGCTCCTTTACCAGCCCATGGCGTCGCTCCAGAAGGTTTCCCAGAAGAAACGCATCCATGCCTCACGAGAGCCGTCTGCACATTCCCAGAGCAGAACTGAAAGGGTGCGTCGTCATGGCAGATTCACCATTTGGCGCTACGCTACGCTAAACACTTGTTTGTAAGTCTGAGTCACATTCTCGCAGTCCGAGATTGTAAACACGCTTTCAGACAATCCTGCACGGTAACAGTCTGTGTCCATTTCCCAGTGTCCCTGCCGCTGAGCAGGCCTGTCCTCCCTCAGGTGCAGTAGGTTATCCACGGACACGCATCCTCGCATGCGTCTGCCCCCTGATGGCCGCTCCATCGATGCGAGCGGGATCTCGCGGTCAGGCAGGTCGAGTCTGTCAAAGGACTCCGAGGAGAGGATGCTCTCCTCGCTGATGGCTCCGCTTGGTCGGGATCTGTCTCCGCCTGCGGGTAACGTGGGCGCCAGCTGGTCCATTGAGCCAAATTCTTTCAGGCCGCTGGAAAACTTGCCGCGGCGTTTGAGGATACCCTTGCGATGTCCCGCAGACGACGGGCACGGGATGTCTTCAAGGCTCTCTGGGGATGAGGAATAAAAGTCAGACTTGTTTTCAGAAGGCTTCTTTAAGATGCCTTTAGGCGGCGGGGGCGGGGGCAGGGCGGGTGTCTCTGCACACATGTTGGCCTGGGCGTCGGCGGGTGGTTTCTGTTTCAGACTGCCCCGCTTTTTCAGAATGCCTTTGTAGGGCCGTGGGGCGGAGCCTTCCTGCATCGTCTGAGAGACGTTATTTTCTTTGCGGGACCTGCGTACGGAGCGCTGGCGCTGGACCGGGTCCCCTCCGGCGGCTCCACCTGACCGCAGTAGACAGCGCACCTTCGAGCCGCTCTGGAGTAACGGACGAGAGGTGCGACGCAACCAGTCGGCGATGCGGGTGGAGCTGCCCGTCTGACATGCGCCGGTCACTCGATGGGCAGCTGCGGTCTCGTTCTGAGGCAGCAGGGGGTGCTGATAACCCCAGTTGAGCCACCAGTGTCCGGCGATCTCGCCTAGAGACGCCCTACGTGCCGGGTTCACCATCAACATCCAGCGGATCAAACCACACGCATCTGTGAGAGGAAAGTGAGGTTTAATGATGAGGAATCAAAGAGGCTTTAGGTTCAAAGATCAGAGGAGGTGACCTCACCGGAAGGTTTGCTTGGTTTGCGGTAGTCTCCAGAGCTAATCTGTTGGACCAGGTTCTTGTGGTCATGTCCGTCAAACGGCATGGCTCCGTGCACCAGCGTGTAGAGCAGAACACCCAGAGACCAGCAGTCCACCTCTGGACCTCTGTACGGCCGCCCGTTGACGATCTCTGGAGAGGCGTAGAGAGGACTCCCACAGTACGTCTGCAGGAACTTATCACCCTGATACAGGTTAGACAGCCCAAAATCAGCAATCTGAAAGGAGAGAGATGCTTCTGTCAGATCACTAGAGACTAGCACACAGACACCGTTTATACACTGATGTGAAGCAAGTTTCCATTGTATGTGTGTTTTACGATACAAAAACACAGATACAACTGCTTCATACTTGAACTAATCTGCAATACACCTCCCTAGAAGCGCTTTAATAGGTATATATGAAACAAAAAACCACACATGGTTACAAGTTTGTTGCTAAATTAACGAAGATTTTCACAAATTAATATTAAAATTGTTAAAAAAAATCGTAATAACTTTTAACCACTCACTTTGATATTTCCGTTGTCATCCAACAAGATGTTCTCCAGTTTCAGGTCACGATGAACAATCCCGTTCTGTTCAAGACAACAGAGATACATGTTAGATTGCAGCAAGCGCTTCTTTAATGACGCAACGCCTTGATTCTGATGCTGAGAACCAAAATTCCCCGAAACACTTTCATTATTCACACTTAATGACTAAACGCATCCAAAAATCCCCAAACATTTACAATCACGGAGGGGAGGATTGTTTTTATAATCACAATAAAAACAGCGCTGAATTTTTTTAATGTTCATTGTCACGGCCCGTCGGCGTGGGTCGTCCTCTTTTATCTTTATATGATCTCTAAATAAGGACACGGACGCAGCGGGAGCGCTCGGGTCACGGTAGAATGGAATGGGCGGGCGGTGTGTGGAATGCCAGCTATGTGTGATGGTATTGTTCCATAGGAGGCCAAAATACACCTGACGTCTCGCTTCCTCTCATTTAGTGCTGCCACAAAAACACACAGTTGAGACTCGCAATGACCTCACAAAATAACACCATCATGATGAATTCATGAAAATAAACCAAGAGCATGTTTTTGGGTGTGTATGTGTTTCACATTGTAGCTCTACAGACGTATTGCGTGACTTGAGATGCTGTTTGAAATATTGTGTCCGTCAGTGCGAGCATGCATTATAAATGTGTGTGTCTGTCTGAAACTCAACCGTCTCTCTCTCTCTTTGTCGGTGTTCAGTCATGTGAAGTGGAACGTGTGTTACGCAAGCTTGCATTCTGTGCTTTTAGTCTGGACCGGTTTCTCTGAGACCTCCTCGGGCACAAGGTATAAGCTTTAGACACTATACAAAATCTTCAAATGAATTGTATTTGACAGAGCAACGCTCACTCAGGCCGTACCAATGGGTGTTTAATGTTGGAGACATGCAGACATATATGTGTGATCTCTCACCTTGTGACAGTAATGGACGGCAGACACGATCTGTCTGAACAAATGTCTGGCTTCATTCTCAGACATGTGCTGTTTGTCACTGATGTAGTCGTACAGATCTCCACCGCTCGCGTACTCCATCACAATCACCATCTTATCTTTATTCTCAAACACTGAAATACACACACACAGAGAATTAAAGCAAAACTCAAGTCAGTTCTTTTAACTGTTATAAATCAAGGTTATTTGAATTGACTCAAATAAAAAATGTCGGCGTTTTCAATTTTCCATAAAATATTGGTCTCCAATTTCTGTAAAAACTAAACATAAATTTTTAATAAATAGAGCGCTAAAACCATAATAATAAAGAAAAACTAAAATAAAGCTAAAATAAAAACACATTAATTTAATCGCAACATAAAAAAAAATTGTCAAAGGCATATAGCAAAATTGGTCAAAATGTAACTAAAATCAACATTTTATGTATGTTTTTCAATTTAGAATAGAAATAGAACTAAAAAGTAAACTACAATAATTATAAATAAATAAAAATTAAACTATCATATTTTATAAAACTATAATAAATGCTTTATTTTTAATTTAAACATTTATTTTTACAGGTTTTTTTTGGTTAAAATAAGAAATAGTTGTAGTGATAATCCTGTAGAGTCAATAAAACATTTGTTTCTAACTGTGTTTAGAAGAGCAAACACACGTGTTGATGTGAGTAATGCTGACGCTGGTGTACAGAGAACACGAGGGGCAGTGAAGCAGAAGAAATGTGTTTTTTGGGGGCAGTCTTATATAATCCACACAAAGAGACGTAGCGTGACAGAGAAGAAGGCGTTTATTAAGCGTGAATAATGACATCTGGTTGTGTGATGTTAAGACCTTCATATATGGTGATGATGTGAGGGTGAGCGATAGACGTCATGATCTCAATCTCACGACGAATGTGAATTAAATCCTGCTCGTCTTTGATCTTCTCTTTTCTGATGGATTTTATGGCCACCTGACAAACAAAGAAACACACAAACAATGAGTCCACATCAACACAAATACAACAGTGGCTTCATGTAAAGAACATTTGTAAAGGACGACTGTGAAGAACATTTACTGTAAATAATAAATTCGTATAATAAAATATAACATATCAATTGTTGTTCATTTGCTTATACACAAACAAACAAGCATTTGTATCTCATGTAACGTTACTGAAGTAAACATTTGTGATGTAAATGACACTGATGTCACAGGGTTGAAACACAATCACTCTTGACGCTCTTGCTGTGATTGTGCTGAACTTTTTTATGGATGATGTCAGTGGAAATCTGGTCTGGTGTGAGACGCTTTGCATGTGGAAGGATGAATTTGCGTATCGCCTTTGTGTCTTTTGCCTCCATTGTCTCACACGTGAGGCCTTTTGTGCGTCTGTATGCCAATATCAATTGTGTGTGTCGTCAGGCATAGATGTTTGAGATTCCTCAGTGTATTTGTGTACTTGTGGCAGACGGGTGTATTGAGGGTCAGAAGTGACTCAACAGATGGACAAACAGAGCAGAACTCGTTCAGACCTGAAGAGGAATTTCACACCGCTGCTCTCCAAACCCCATTTATCACCCCAACACACACACACACACACACACACACACTCACTCACGTGCGCACGCACACACACACTCACTCACACGCACACACACACACTCACTCACACGCACACACACACACACATTAGAGATCATAAATGATCACAGAATTCTGATATTAGCCTGAACTGTCCCTTTAGTGCACTTTGATCAGTTATGTATGTTCGTCATGTCTGACAGGAATTGAATCCCAGCGTAACAAACCGGTTCATGTGCAGATAATAAACCCTGTGAATGTTCCTCTGACAGGAAATATCTGAAACACAACTTTCTAAAAGTGTCCACAGATCTGAAAGAGTGGGATTAGACACAAGTCTGGTGTGTATCAGCAGAATCAAGCGTCTTTCCTCCCTCATGTTTTCAGACGCTCTTATCTCTGAGCTCAGACGCGACTCTACTCGTTCCAAACCACACAACCTCTTCACAACAAAGACTACAGCAAACCTCATCTACACAACCAAACTGAAGGAGGAAACGTGTGCTTTTACAGGAAACGTTTTCAGTATCAGCAGCGAGGGAAAGGAAAGCCCCTGTGTGAGATCTCTCTAGAGGAGAAACACAATGAGGGTGGTTTGTCTTTCCATCAATGACACAACAAACCATTAAACACTCACTGAACAACTCAAATCATCTTCAAGTGGAAACTAAAACACGTGATTCACAGAATAAACAACAAGAATCAAGTTTCTCAACCTGACACCAAATCATCTTTTTCTTCTCTCAACACGTAGAGTCGAGGTTTTGGCCGTGATGACCTCAGGCTGGAATTCTGGGACGTCAGCGGCGCCTGACCTTTGAACTCAAGTCCAAACCCAGCGGCGTTTTATACACTGCAAACATTTTCCTGAAGCTCATACTTTTAACTTTCATGCATCCGAGTGTAAAAAACTAATTTGACTACTGAAAGCACCGAAGAAGAAGAAGTAGGGTGGTCATTTACACACGCACACACATATTCACACAAACACACTCACGCACAAATACTGCATCACACACACTGAGACATGTCTCAAAATCTGATACCCGTCTGATCCGCTCAGGTGTGAGATCAGTCAAACCTGTCGAGCAGATGATCGCATGTTGACTTTCTCCGTCCTGACAAACTCATTGTGTTACAGACACACAAGGGACTTGTTGTTCTTCATCCCACTCTTGTGTTTCAGGACCATGCATGCGGCTTGTGTAACGCAAACCCTGCGCTCGTTCCTGACGGCTAAAGACCTCAACACACAGTAGGAGTCAACATGACGTGATATTGTTTTCAATTCTCATTTCTGTGAAGTACAGCCAGAAAATCTGCATTGAAGTCGTTTTCTTCATAAGAGAATAGAAGATATACAGACTTTACTGAGAATGTTGTGAGAGACGTGTGCGTGCGAGTCTTTTAAGAGGTCGAATGGAGCCGCTGGCTATTTCCAAACGCAGGGCGGAGGCGCACAACCTGTTCTGTGTTTGCTTTCCATTTAAAGGAAAGTGCCTCTCTACACACAACTCAATGACTCACAACTCATGTTTGAACTGTCACACAAAAGGTCACACAAACACCACGCACACTTTTTGTCCGATGACATCCAACACAGTCCCGATGTCGTGAAATTGCGGCAGTTATATTCTGTTCACCTGTTTATAGACCTTTTTCAAAACAAAATGTTTCTCAACAACTTCAGTTTAAAGTGAAAGTTTAAGTAAAGTTGTGTTTGCGGGTCACTTGAATTTAAATGGCAATAACTTGCTTTAAAAGCGCAGTTTGCAGAACTAAAATGAATTTGTTAAATAATTTAGAAGATTTAAAGAATACAAAAATTGTCAATAAATTGTGAATTAATTGTAACATCTTAAAAATGTTATTCCTACTTCTGGTCTTTGGTCTGGCTGTACAATCAATGACACAACAAACAAACACTGCATCAGAACACAACACAAACAACACACAACATCCACCTCAGCAGAATACATTTAAATATAAAAACATAACAATTCACATCATTTACAACATGAATAATCATAATAAAAAGCACTACTAAACATGATCAGCCTTAACAATAGAGTTGATTATAGATGAAATAAATATGTGTAACTATAATAATAAATGATCGTGTGACGCTCACCGTTCTGCCGGACCGGTCCACGGCTCTCTTCACCCGTCCGTACGTGCCTTTCCCGAGAGTCTCGAGGAACTCGTATCTGTGTTTGACGTTGTGTTTGTGATAGTGTCTCTTCACCGCCTGACGCTTGACGGGCACATCACCCGAATCACCCGCACAGCTGCCCGAGAGAGTCTCCATGACCTGAAGATGATGTGGATGAAGAGTGATGTTTACATGTCCTCCTCCACGCGCACAACTCACTGAGCGCGCCGCCGATCACCTCGACTGTGAGTGGGGCGAATGTGACGTCAGCGTGTGGGCGGGTCGAAATTGCATTAAACCCCGCCCCAATGAGTTGGACGGAATCATTTAATAACGCTAGACATTAAAACAATTCGTTTTAGTTTATTAAAGTTATAAAGGGTGATAATAAATTCAAGGTTATTATAATATCCATATCTTTTTCATTTTGATTAAATAACATGTTAGATCTTTTGTATATTTTGCTCACTAACATCTTTAAGAGTTTTGTGTTAAAAGTTCAGTTTCTTTAATGTTTAACAGTCTGAGATCTGTGATGATAATAAACATTCACACATCAACAGTTGTGTATGCTCTTCACACAGTGACCGCCAGGTGGCGCAACTAGATCAGAAAAACTACTTTCACTTCATGAAAAACTATTAAAAGTCTTTTTACTGGAAAATAGGAACTATATGTCTATCCCACGTGCACTTCACTATCACTGGCAAAATAATATGACGAATTTGTTAGAAAATGAGACAAAAACATTGAAAAATCATGTTCTTAATATACTTGTTTTTATTGCGTTTAATTGTGTTAGTTAGCTGTATTTTTATTTATTTATTATGGCTTAAATCAAAACAAAACAAATGCAGTTTGATTGATATTAACTGGAATGCACTTCATATATTCAAACTCTTGGTATATTGTGAACGGCGTGTCTTTATCTCAATATTACGGTCAAATCATATTTTTGTTAAATCATAATTTGACTATAAAGCGTCAAAACTGTTTTTTCTTGTTCAAGTTGGACGGATGAAATAAGAAAGTTCATTCAGTTCAACAAGACGAAGTGTAGGAGTTAATCGGATGGATTTGTAGGAATGATTTGTTTCGTGTCACAGCGCAGTCTATGAGGGCCAGACTACATTTCCCAGCGAGCGTCAGTCGCGTGACGCCCCGCCCACCGCACATTCCTCTTTGCCAAACGGACGAGCAGCAGCAGCAGCGACTGGCGGAGCGACTTTCACTTGTTTGGGCTGAAATCAGCGAACCGACACCGACAACAGAATTATCAGACACACTTCCGATTCTGACTGATGATCGGCAGGCACCCACAAGGAAAAACCCGCCGATTCTGAAGCAGTGACCCGGTTCGGCCTCCGGTCCGCCCGAGACTCTGCGCGCGCGCTCGCGCGAAAGTTATTGAGCACAAATATCAAATATTTCGGGCTGTGTTATCGCTCTCTGTCTCTCTCTCTTTCTCTCTCTCTCTCTGCTGCTGAATGGGAGGCGGTT
Source organism: Triplophysa dalaica (assembly GCF_015846415.1). NCBI lineage: Eukaryota > Metazoa > Chordata > Actinopteri > Cypriniformes > Nemacheilidae > Triplophysa > Triplophysa dalaica. Next base: position 229,175 of record NC_079551.1, on the reverse strand, counting down.
GTTTGTGTGTGTTTGTGTTGTTGCACTGACACACACACACACATGTTGTTGTGTTGTGTGGGTTTGGTCCAGCCTGCAGTGATCTCCGGGCCTCTTCACAAACGTTCAGCTTTCATTTGTGTGTGCGACCTGCAGTCAGGTGTGTAGTTCGGATGGATATGTGACACACACACACACACACCGGGTTGTGTTGCTGTAGGGTCAGGATGGAGAACCCACAGAAGACAAGTCCACTGATCCGAGATCTGACACGCGCCTTCAGCCACTACAACAAACACAACATTCTGCTGAAGAAGAACCTGAAAGAGACCACCCTCTTCTTCAGAGAGATCCGACAGAACCACAGTAACACGTGCAGTCCTCTCGAGTCCGGTGAGTGTGTGCATGTGTTTATTATTGTGTGTCTTGTAATGACGTCTGCGCATCAGTGTGTTGTTGTTTTGATTGGGACAGATGTTGTGTTTGTGTGTTGGATGTGTTGTGTTGTTTTGATGTTTGTGTTACAGGTGTTGTGTTGTTAGGTTGTTTGTGTTACAGGTGTCATGTTGTTCTGATGTTTGTGTAACAGGTGTTGTGTTGTTTGTGGTGATTTCTGCTGGAGATTTTGTAGATTTGATGCAGAATTAAGAAGCTTAACTCTGAACAGATTTACATTCAACACACACACACAAACTGATTCAGTGGTGTTTTACTTGTGTAGATGTCTTGGTGTGAATCTTTGTCATGACATTCACCCTTTTTTCACCATTGTTTGATGTTTCACATACGTGAGACTCAGTCCTGTTTGTGTGTGTGTGTTTGTGCAGGTGTGTGGTTGTGTGTAGGTGTGGTTGCAGTCTTTCCTGTAACAAATGATTTCTTCAGCTTGTTGTGATGTAAGTTCCTGAGGTTTCTCGATGAAATCATTGATTTTCGCTCTGCAGTGATAAGAGTGTGTAATGAAATCAAAGCTGTGTGTGTTTGTTTGTGTGCGTGTGAACTGATGTGTTGCTGATGTTCTGTCTTGAGAAGCCGAAGCTCCTGCAGAACTCTCATGACACCGTGACGTCACGTTGTGATGTTTGACCCTGACTCTCACGACCTCTGACCTGTGCTTAGTTGACCTTGAACCCCAAAATCATTCATTTATTTATTTGTCCTGTGTGGTGACGCATGACTTCAGGTCTGCACAAATATTATAAGTCATGGAAGTGTGTGTCTGACGTCAGGCCTGTCCGATCTCATCCTGTGTGTGTTTGAGTCACTCAGGTGTGCTCAGTTGTTCAGTCATGTTGTGCGAGAGGAAGGTTCAGTTGATTGAGACGTTTAAGATCAGCTCCAGAAGGTCTTCTCCTCACGTTCACAGGAACACTCCCGTGTGGCTTCCCTGTCTGGAGAGTTCCTGAATGTTCTGGAAAAGATGTTCTCTGTGAAAATGACAGAAGTTGTAGTCCGATATAAGCGATTACATCGGCCGCTACTCTCCGGTCTGCTTTCATAATAATAAGAGTAAAATATTAAACATGCTTTTTGATTCAAATATCAGGATTAAAGTGTGTTTACTGCAGTAGATGGTGGTGAATTTCATGTGTGTGAAGAGAGAATTCGTGTTCATTTACTGCTGACACCTCACAAATGTGTAAACTCACCACACGCATCACTAACCGTCTCACACAAACAGTGTGTGTGTGTGTGAGCTGTTAACTCATCAGGACTGATCTCAGGTCAGAGGTCACGCTGTGAACATACAATATAACAGAACAGATTGGTTCAACCCTGTCCTGTGATTGGCTAATCCATTGACCAGTGAAATGTGTTTGTTCACATTATTAATCTACACTGAACACTGATTCTGACGCATTTATTCATGGTAGTTTATGTTTATTTCAGCATTTATTATAAATGTTTCAAATCAGAGTAGGTAACATTAGTTCATACACACTGACTGAACATCAACAATTGTGTTTGCTAATGCATTAAATATTGATAACAAATGCAGTTTGTTGATTTATTGTGAAGTGTTGTTATTAGTGTAACATTGCAGTGATAGCGTGTAATGTCATTCATTCATTTCACATGTTCGGCTTCTGATTGGTAATCGTTTGTTCACTGCAAGTTTTCTAACTTTCTTCTGGTCCTGATTATTATTCCTGTAGTTTTTTGTATTTTATCTGTTTTATATTTTTTTCTGTGATTTTGTGGTTTTATATTTTTTTCTGGTTTTATTGCTTTTTTCTGGTTTAATTGGTTTTATTATTTTATTCAGATTTTTTTTTGTGGTTTTATCGTTTTTATAATTATTTGTTGTTGTTTTTTGTGTTTTTGTTATTTTTTTCAGTGTTTTTTATTACTTTTTCCGTGTTTTTTGTGTTTTTATTACTTTTTTCCATTTTTTTTTTGTGGTTTAATCTGTTTTATTATTTTTCGTGTTTCTCCACAATTTTATCGGCAGAATGATTGAAATAGTCTTATTTCTTACGTCAAATTGAAGCATCTAACATGACTATTACGATCGCATCATGTCTGCATCAATGTATGAATACAATTTCAGTCAAATATACTTCACTGTCTTCTCTTCTACTTAATTTTTACTTAAGTCAAAATTGTTATGATCTTTTCATGTTTTTATTGTTTTAGTTACATATATTTTGTAAGTTATTGCTACTTAATCAAAATGACTCGACTGCAAAAGCAAAGGCAAACTTAATTTTTCTTTATAAATCATGTGAATAAGATCAAGACTATCTGATGTTATTTGTGTCTATATTACACACTGCAGTACACGTCAGTTATCTCCTAAATATCACAAGAGTCGCTCCCAAAACTCTTCTAGAGAACACGTCAGGATTGTGTGTGTTTGTGGATGAAAGCTCAGATTATGGGATGGAATCCAGAGACTCTTGTGTTGTATAAGAGAGTGACTCAGCAGCAGCAGCATTGAGGATTATGACCACTTCCTAATAATAACCCGGATGACTGCCGGCTCTTGTGCGTTTCTGTGTGTGTTTGGTCCGGCTCAGAGACGGGTCATGAGATGTGCGCCTCAGGACACACAGACCCACAACTGATGCACAACACAAACACTTTAACTGTCCTCTACTATCTAATATTCCCTAACTATCTCAAGCTTCTCTCTTGTTTGCAGAGTCGGTATAGTTTTAATTTGAGTTGTATTAATATTTAAAATGATCTTTTATTTTTAGATTTGTAGTTCTTAGTTAAAGTTTAAGCAATTTTGGTAATTTGCTATTTGTTTATTTTTAAAGTTGGAATAAATAATCTCTGTCGCCATCTCTGGTTAAAATATGAAATTACGCATTAGTTTACGTACTTAATAATACACATTTGCGTAATAGCTGCATGAGGGCCAATTAATAACCTGCAGCAAATTAAAATCAGTTAGTTTTCTCTGTTGTTAACATAGTTACTCAATAAAAGTTTTTAATTTATTTTGAACAACAGTAAAGTTGCACGGTGCTGATGTTAGTTTTGTATTGCGTTTCGTATTTCTGTTGATCTTAAAGTGTTTGCTTAGGCATTTGTTCTCATGATTTCTCTCTCTTGTCTCAGGTCAGCTCAGCTGTATTGCGTTACCGCGTCAGGATGAGGAATACCTGCAGAACGTCGTCGCCAGCGCCCCCTACATTCTGATCCTGGGTCAGGACTGCAAGGCCCGATACCAGCTCCTTAACTGCCTGCTGGGAGAGAAGCTCCTCCCTCTCGGCGCCGAAGCAGGCGGGGTTTGTGGTCTAGAGGGCGGAGCCTGCAGGAGGAGGAAGTTGTGTTTCACGCATGGGCGTCAGACGCGTCTGAGTCTGGCGTTGCCGGGTCAGTATGAGCTGGTGCATCAGCTGGCTGCTCACCGCGGCCGCTGGGATACCATACCGGCCCAAGACCTCGAGATCCAGGAGTGCGAAGACGCCGCGCAGCGATTGGCCGAGCTGGAGATCACGCTCCATCATGCGCTGCTGCAGGTCAGAGACACAGGGACTTATGGGAAATGTAGTTTTCACATTAGGAACACCAAGACCGTTACTGGTCTGGGAGAGTCTCTGATGTTTATGTAACTGTTCTTTGGGTCTGGTTCACTTCACATGACCGTCCAGCTCCGTGATGTGCGTCTCTATGGCGACGGGAAAAACTGTGTCCCGGGAGACTCCTGGATTGTGGTTTCGGTCGCGGCTTAATTTCTTTATTTCATTAGTTTGTGTTGATGTTCCTGGAGCTGAGATGTGTTTTCTGAATAAAAGCGCCTGACAGCGAGTCTCACAATCAAAACTCAGATTCACTTCAAAACGGGTCGAACGAGAACACAAACACTGGGTTATAAAGCGTGTCCCTTCATGTGTTGCTCTGTGTGTGTGTGTGTTTGTGTGTTTACTATCACACACATCTGCTATAATCACATGTGCTGTCAAATGAATTGTGTGTGTGTTTATGTTCAGCACACACACACTAGTGTCCAGACTCTAATGAGACGGCTGATGGTCAGCATGTGTGTGTAACTGACCTGTGAACACATTCTACACATTCCTGCTCACACACATGTGAAGAGGTGTGTGTGTGTGTGTGTGTGTTTGAATCAGATCTTTGTTGCTTCTGATTGTCCTGCGGCTTGAGACGTTGTGTTCATGAGCAGCTGTGGATTGTGGGTCATCTTTGTTTAGAGAGACTTCAGACCTTCTATTACTGTTGTGTATCAGAGACGGCACTGACTGACTCCATTGTGGTCTCTCTCTCTCTCTCTCTCTCTCTCTCTCTCTCTCGTTCTCTCTCTGTCTCTCTCTCTCTCTCTCTCTCTCTCTTTTTTTTTGTAGTTTTAAGGCTGTTAGGGTTTGTTAAGTTGGTTGTGTACATAGTCTCACTGTCATCTGAAGGAAACTGTAGCGCCCCCTGGAGTCCTGAAGCTAATTATTGCATCAATGCAAAAACATGAGAAATCTCTCACATAAACACAAACAAATGATTTTAAATAAAAATATTGTCACTTCTATCATTTTATAATACCCGATGAATCTCTAAAGAGCACAAACACACATCATTTAAAGTCCCAGTGAAATTAAAAACGACAACTGTAAAAAAAAAAATCTGTTTATAGTAAATAGTTAATAAATGTGTGTCGTTCTCTTTTTAAAGTTTGTGTGCTCTCGTAATCTTCAGTTAAGATGAGAAATGACATATGTTAGAGCACCTGTTAACTCCTCCCCTTAACTCTCAGTCGACTGCCAGTTCTATTTCAAAATGGAACTGCTGTTTTCCCATTTCACTCAGAACTGCGTCAGAATGTGGGGACTAAAGTAACACAAATGTCTACCGAACAAACTCTCATTCGTCAATATTTAGGACACGTGACGTATCAGTGCTAGTTGATGTCTCTGACAGATGTTTGTCATGTTGTGTTGTGTGTTCAGGATGTGAAGATCATGATTCCTCCGTGTCGAAACGTTCAGCGCATCGAGGATGTGTTAGAGGATTGCAAACCCAGCATCCTTCCCATAATCCTCTACGCCGTCAATAAAGAGGTCCTGAGCCCGGAGCAGGTGAGCGATGTTCAGAGGGTGCGTAAGTGTCTGTCCTTCCCCGTCTGCTTCATCCGCATGCCGACAGAACACACCTGCCCTGAACCGCCCCGCTCCGGAGACACGGACCGCAGTCCTCTCTACAAACAGCTGCTGGCTCTGGAGCTCATCGGCAGCACGGCGGGTAACTGTGCATGCGGGGCGCCTGCGCAGACGCCTGGGGGAAAGATGCAAGGCATTCTGGGAGAGAGTTTAGAGCGTCTTCACCGCGTGTTAGTGCCGTTCACCAGACAAGTGCTTCAGACCCAGCAGGCGGAGGCGGCCCATCTGCTCAACGGCGTTCACTGTCGCTGTCTGGACCTCTTCATTAACCAGGTGATGATGCAACTCCAGCCCCCGACCAATCAGCATCGCTTCTTGTTGATTGACTGTGTGTTTGCGTTCAGGCGTTCGACATGCAGCGAGATCTGCAGATCACGCCGCGGCGTCTGGAGTACACGCGTGAGAAGGAGGGCGAGCTCTTCCTGTCTCTCCTGGCCATCGCCAACCGTAAGCAAGAGGAGATGAAGGAGATGATTGTGGAGACGCTGGCGAGCATGAAGGAGCAGCTGCTGGACAACGCCGCTAACCTGGAGTTCACAGGTCAGAGGTCGAGGGTCAAGACATTGCGCTTGTGCAGGATTTCTGTGTCAAACCACAGATTTTACACACTGCGGCTTTAAGAGATGTGGATGCTTTGGTGATGATGTCATCATAGGGGGTGTGTAGCTGTGTGTTCACTGATATGAGTGTGTGTGTGTTAAACTGCATGTTTCCACACATATATACACACAGAACACACACATACATTACACAAACACATACTACACGTTACACACACACACACACACACACACAAAGAACACACACAAAACACACGCACCTCTGTTTCATGTTATTAATGTTGTGAGTCTTGACACACAAACAGAAAGGGGAACTTCGCTTTTCTCAAATGTGTGTGTTGTCATGAAACGTGACTGATTCAAAAGGGGAAATCCATTGAGGGTTGTGTTGTTGTTGTGTGTATTGTAAACAGAAAGCATGTGTTATTCCTGCCCTGTTACTATAGCAACAACTGCAGCTATGATGGGACGATGAAAGATTCACATACAGAGAGTAAAACACTTTATATAAAACACAAATGATGTATCTGAAAAAAAACATTGACTTATAATTTGAAGAATTTATAAAAATGTAAAATTGAAAGAAAAAATAAATGATCTCTTTTATCTCTCTCATGGGTTTGTAAACCTGTATGTGAATCTTTCATCAGTGGAACACACGAGAAGATATTTAGAGAAATGTCTGTGGAAGTCAATTGTGTTAAGTGTGGTTTGATGATTAACATTCTTAAAATAAGAAGAAAGAAACAGGTAGAACAATTGAGATTTTTGTGTACGTCTGCGGTCATCTAAATGTGTGTGTTTGTGTTGTGTGACAGACGTCATCATGAGTTCTAACGGTGAGCCGGTGAGCTCTAAAGACATTAAGATGTGTATAGATCAGATTCAGGATCTGATCGTGAATGAACTCAATCAGGCCGTGGCCAACAAACTCACCAGTTCAGTGGAGTACCTGAGAGAGAGCTGTGTGGGCACGCTGGAGAGATGCCTCGCTAGTCTGGAGAAGAACACACCTGACACCTCCTGTGTACACAACGTCACCTCCAACCACCTCAAACAGGTACACACACACACATTACAATCACACAGACATACACATACTCAATAGCAACACTGTTTGTGTGTGTTTTGTGTCAGATTCTCAACGCTGCGTATCATGTCGAGGTGACGTTTCATTCAGGTTCTTCTGTCACACGCCAGTTCTGGGAGCAGATCAAACAGGTACAATTACCCACAATGCACCTCTCCTGCTCGTCTCATTGTGACGTCCAACCCCTCATTCTCTCTCTCTCTGTGTGTGTAGATCATTCACAGGATAACTTGGGTCAATCCTCCGTCGGTGAGTCCCGAGTGGAAGCGTAAAGTGGCTCAGGACGCCATCGAGAGTCTCAGCGCTGCTAAACTGGCCAAGAGCATCTGTTCACAGTTCAGAACACGACTCAACAGCTCACACGACGCCTTCGCCGCTTCTCTCAGACAGGTACACTGATGTGTATGGGCAGATCAGAAGTGTGTGTTAGATTTGTGTACTTGACCACATACGTGTGTGTATGTGTGCAGCTGGAGGAGGGTCACACTGGGCGTTTGGAGCGCACTGAAGATCTCTGGCTGAGGGTCAGGAAGGATCACGCCCCGCGACTCGCCCGTCTCTCACTGGAAAGCCGATCGCTCAGAGATATCGTTCTGAACGGTACGACACATGATGACATCATCACACTATACTACACACACGGTTCACAAATACTCTTGCTTTTATAACAAACAAGTCATTTCACATACGACTGTAAGTTCAGATTCACTCCCGTCCTGCTGTCATTTCACTTTCTCCCTGTGTGCTCTTTTGTGTCTTTCAGAAGTTTGTTTTTTTACTTCATTAAGGTGTTTTTCTGATGGTTTCAAAATGTATTTTAGGTGTTTTTAAACGTTTTTCAGGTCATTTTTTATATGTTTTTAAAGGTTTCTACAGTGCATTTAAAGTTTTTGTTTTTGTTTTTAGATGTTTTAAAATGTTATTAAGGTGTTTTTCATATCGTTTTAAAATGTTTTTGAGATGCTTTCAGATGTTTTCAAGGTGCTTTTAAAGTTTTTTTTAATGTTTTTAAGGTGTTTCTAAAATGTTTTAACTTTTTAAGGTGTTTTAAAAATACTGTTTAGGTGTCTTTAGTCTTTTTTAATGTGTTTTTAACCTTTTGAGGTGTTTAAAAATATATATGTTGTTTTTACGTGTTTTAACAATGTTTTAAAGGTGATTTTAGATATTTTTTAAAGTGTTTCTAAAATGTTTAAACTTTTTAAGGTATTTAAAAATATTGTTAATGTGTTTTTTATTCGTTTTTTAACGCTTTTTTGGTATTTTTAGATATTTTTGTATCATGTCTTTAGGTGTTTTTAAACCCTTTTAAGGTGTTTTACTGGTACTTTTCAGATCTTGTAGGGATGTTTCGTGGGTTTATAAGCAGTGAATGTTCAGTAAGTTTCTCTGCGTGTTTGTGTTTGGTGTTTCAGGAAAGCCCAAGTTGGGTCGTGAGTTGGGTCGTGGTCAGTACGGAGTGGTGTATTTGTGTGACAATTGGGGTGGACATCACCCATGTGCGCTCAAATCTGTGGTTCCGCCGGACGACAAACACTGGAACGACCTCGCGCTGGAGTTTCACTACACACGGTAACCTCACTACATAGACGTCATACACTAAAGATATAATCTACTTTATTTACGAAACGATAATTAGAGTCTAGAGGAAAGCTTGGTTTTACTGGAGCTCATCGCAGTGCATTCTGGTCTTGTGTTGGTCTCGCCGTGTCTCAGGTCTCTCCCGAAGCACGAGCGCTTGGTGAATCTTCACGGTTCGGTCATCGATCACTCGTACGCGGGCGGCTCCAGTATCGCGGTTCTGTTGATCATGGAGCGTTTACACCGAGATCTCTACACCGGACTGAAGGTAGACGTCTGTCTCTACAGCGTCTATGTGACATCAGAACCCGTCTGATGTCACGCGTGTGTGTGTTTCAGGGCAGTCTGACGCTGAAGGAAAGGTTACAGATCGCTCTGGATGTGGTGGAGGGGATTCGCTTTCTACACGGTCAGGGTCTCCTGCACAGAGACATCAAACTGAAGAACGTTCTGGTGAAGAAGACTCGTCTGTCTCTCTCTCTCTCTCTCTGTGCTCAGTGTTTCTTTAACTGAGTGTGTTTGTGTTGTTGTGTGTAGCTGGACAAACAGAACCGGGCTAAGATCACAGATCTGGGTTTCTGTAAACCGGAGGCGATGATGTCAGGCAGTATAGTGGGAACACCCATACACATGGCACCAGAACTGTTCACAGGTCAGAAACACACACACACACACATGTGCACGCACGCACACAAACACACACACACGCTAACACATGCCTGTTTGTGTGCGTTTTCAGGAAAGTATGATAATTCTGTGGACGTGTATGCGTTTGGTATTCTCTTCTGGTATCTCTGCACCGGCTCGGTCAAACTCCCAGAAGCCTTTGAGAAGTGTGCCAGTAAAGATCAGCTGTGGACCAACGTCAAGAAGGGTGAAAATATGGACACATACTTTAAAAACACTGGGACAGTGTACCTGATCAACTCACAGCTTGTTGTGTGTTTGTGCGTTTGTTGACGCGCAGGTTCGCGGCCGGAGCGTTCGCCCGTGTTCGACGAGGAATGCTGGCAGCTGATGGAAGCGTGCTGGAACGGAGACCCTTCTCAAAGACCCCTGATGGGAATCGTGCAGCCCGGCCTGCAAAGCATCATGGAGCGTTTGTGTGACAATTCTGAGCAAAAGAGCGCTCGTCTGGACGACTCAAACTGACATAAACACGCTCACATTCCCGCAGGAGCAGTGGAGGAAAAGCCTGTTATATTTGAACTGAAGAAGACGATCTCTGACAGAACATGAAGAAGAGAGGAGATCACATTGAGTTGTGTGTCGCATCTGCTGCTTCATAGATATATTTTACATGTAGTTGACTTTGTGTGTTACATAAGAATGAAATGTTAATTTTTAGATGCTGTTTAAAGTGGTTTACTGTTGTACTGAGACATTTTTTAATAAATTGATTTGGACTCACATGTGCTCTGTGCGTTTATTTTCAGAGTCGTTTTGTGAAACTGGATGAACACGTTGTTAGTTTGTTGAAATTGTGTTGATTTGAAACGCTTGGCAAAAGGTCAACTTTGAAGCAGAATCGCGCACGGGAATCAATGGACAAAAGCAGTAAAAAGCAAACGTTGGACAATTTCTGATTGTGTTTCTGTTGCCTTATAGCAAAGTAGTTTCAACACAATGTTGTTTTATTCATGTTGTAAAAATGATCGTTATTCTTCGTATAGCAACAGCACGCGCGCTGAGCGGGAAAAGTATCGTCGCACGCACCCCTGCTGACCAAAAGTCTGACTGACTTTTCAACCGATATTTATAAGATTTTAACAGATAAAAATCTGGTAAAATCTTTCTGACACTGCCAATAAAAACTCTTTATTTACACGACTCTTTTTCATTTCAGAGAACGATAGTCGAGTTTCCACAGAAGGCGAGTCATTTAATGCGATGTCTTTTCACGGCAAGTTTACAACTCATCAAATAACCTCCCCGTAAAATATTTACCTGACGACCAACTTCTTTAAATAAAACGAGAAATTGGTATAAAAAAATCAGCGCAACCAAGTGACGTCACTCACATGTAAACACCTTACTTTTTAACAGAACGCACATTATTCTGTACGCCATATAAAGTAAATAAAAGGGTATGCTGGACATTTATCAAAAAAATACGATCATAAAAAAATAATCTTTAAACGATTCCAAAATAAAAGACACAAAGGTTTGCTGAACATAAAATTTACATCACTATTCGTCACATATTTAAAATTATTTACAATATATTTTGCCTCCATCTTCCATATAGGCGTAGGTACTATAGGCACCTCTCTCTCTCTTATGTAATGCTTTATTTACCTCGAATATGTGGAGCAGCTGTTTCTTTAAGGACAGAGCCAATTGAATTAAGAGGGAGGAGCTACACACAGTATTTAAAGGGTGACAGAAACGCGCTGGCTCATTAAGATCGCGATTGACCCGAAGGTTTGTATTGCGCTGATGGTGAGTTTTTACTCGTATATAAATGAGTCCAGCGCAAAATACGTTTGATATTAAGATTCTTTCGACATACACGGCTTTAAATTAAATGAAATAATGTGGTTTTAGGAAAGGCGGTGTATAAACCATGTTTTCCTCAAGGAATTGGAACCTTTCCTATGGTTAATGTTAACCTAAAGCGCCATCTAGTGGACGGAGCAGTGAACAACCTGAGATGCTCTGACAGTGAGATGAAGGGTCTGTAACGGAAGACATGACGGCTCACCCGGATCATGTGAGGCGCCCTCAACCAATCATATAATCGCAGTTCAGTTTTACGGCAGTCGGAAACACTTGCACAGTTTTATTCGTTCATATTGCCAATAAATATTGCACAAGAAAGGAGAATCTGTTGGTAATCCTGATGTCTTTTTCGTTAAAAATACACATCATGACCGTAATTGTGAAAACACATTTGTGTCTCTGGGCTCCAGTCCTGCTCATGTGACTGTTGTGGAGAAGATGGAGAGATGCAGAGGATTTATTTTCCGTCCTCTTTAGTTGAATGAACAGAATAAAGAATACCATCATAAACTGAATGAAATGTCATCTCTGTGCTGTGTGAATCGTGTTGTTCAATCTTTCTAAGGAGATTTACTTCATAAAGTATCATTGAAATACTCTCACGGTCAACTTTGGTGTGAAATCGAGTAAATCAAATCTTTAAACTCTTCAGATAAATGACGTGAAGTCTCAACATCTCAAATAGAGTCTAACATCACAAGAGTTTTCCTTCACATCACACACAGAGTTCAGAGGTCACACACCAACCATAGAAATGTCTTTTTACAATCAAAACAAAGTGTTTGGTGTCTGTGATGATGTAATCAAGATCAAAGGCTGTGATTGGTTATCTGCAGGTTGATCCCGTAAGTGTTTTTATGGCATGTTAGAGATCTGTACAACACTGTAACACAAAACTCATTTACAAAAGAATGACATTCACAAATCCACGTTATTTCTAAGCTATAAAATACAAAGGTTTTCTTTCCGTCAAAATGTCAAAAGTTGTTTTTAGGGGCGTATAAAAGTCGTGGAAATGTACAAAAGAGCGAGAAGCACGAAAGGTTTCTCGCGTGGCGATGTGAAGAAGGATTCCTTCATCTGAGTTCATCTTCATGAAGGAAAATCCCTGATGAACGTTAGAAAATCAACACATTTCTAACACAGTCTTGGCTGGTGATGCAGCGCCTCCTTGTGGACAGAATCAAAAGTGCTTCGCCTCGAGCATGTAAACAAAAATAAAAGTGTAAGTTCTCTTGAGCGTTCGGAGAGAACAGAGCGACTGCTCTTCACCTCTGACGTCATCATCATCATCACCCCTCATCACCGTGGCAACCTGCAGGCAACATCAGCACCTGCAGAGACACACAGAGTCAGGTGAGAACACACAACAGAATGAACAACTTCTGATCCAAAGACATCATGTGTGAATGACAGAAAACTGATTGGATGATGAAGTCAGACAAAACGAAAAGAGCAAGTTCATTAAAGTATTGCTGAACAATATGCCATACCATAATTGAGCAGACTTCCTAAAACTGCTTGATAAAATAACAACACAATCCAAATACATACAAATACAAATAGATATCTTTATAGATACAAACTGTATCTTCTCAAAAACTTTTTTCATCTTGAATTTTTCTTTCTCTTCAAAATCATTTTCCTCTTCAATTTCTTACCATTTTCTTTTCTCTTACAAACTTTTTTTGGGCTTCAGACTTTTTTGTCAAAAGGCCCCCAAAAAGATTTACTAGAAACAATTGGCATGGAGTCCCCCACTGACCACCAGGTGTCACTGTCAGCTTTAATGTGTTTGTTTTGAAGCCTTCTATCTATGTTTTTTTTAAGAAAATGTGTTTAAGAAGATTTAAAAATATATATATTTCGAAGAAAACGTCTTTTTTAATAGAAAATAAACGTGACTTTCTTCATAACATTTTTTTGACATTGCGGTTTCGGTGTTATGTAAATGTGAATCTATTAGTTATAATTTTGTTTGTAGAATATATATTTCAATTAAATGTCTGTGATCAGCTTCGTTTCACACACGTTTGACTTCCTCTAAACTATCCAGCCCAAAACTTGAACATGTACAATTAGAAGACAGTAAGTTTGTTCATTTTTGTTTAGTACACACTTATTTTGTTCAGCATGTGTGTGCCATGATTCATTTACTCACTCAGATTCTGATGAATCATTGTCCAGTGTTTTTACACTCACAGATGCCTCATTCAGACCGTCCTCTTTAGCTCCGCCCCTACGACCCTCGCTGGAGGAGGGGGCATGCGAGGAGGCGGAGTCTGCTGGGCTGACGGACAGCTGGTTGTGAATGCGGTTGATGGCGTTTCTCTCTGCGATGGGCGACAGCTGTTTCTTCTTCAGGATCCCTGCTGACCATTCACGTGTTATTAACATGTGTGTGTTTATGTGACGTGATGTTTCATGATGTGTGCGCACACCTCTGTACGTCTGTGTGCTGATGTTTGGCAGCATCAGCAGGTTTTCTGTCCCATGAGCCTCTGCTCTGTCTGCGGGTTTAGACACCGTCTCCACCGTCAGACGCCCGTCAGCTGTCTCACCCCCTCCAGCATCTGACAGACAGACACGTCAGAGACACATGCTAACAGAATCACACGTTTGATTTCAATTCACTCATTTGGTACCCAGAGACTTCTTGTTGCCGTTGGCGACCAGATTTTCCCAGCATTCCTCCTGCGGGATGTCGGCATCGTCTTCTTCACTGTCGGATGAGTGTGTGGAGGCGAACGAGCCGCTCTGATCGTCTTCACACTGAGAGAGATCACTGTCTGAATCTGAGTCTGAACCATCATCTACACACAGACACACACGTTACACATCTGAACATACTCACAAAACTAAGTTTTCCTGTAGCTCAGTGGTCAGAGTGTGTCGCTATCAACACAAAGTTATGGGTTTGATCCCAGTAATACACATGCTTAGAAACAATGTTTAGTGTCATGCAATGTAAGTCCCTTTGGATTGAAGAGTCTGACACATGCATACACACTGTTCATTAGTGTGTGTGTTTGTGTGTGTGTGTGTGTTACCGTGGTTCTGCTCTTTGTTTTCTTGGTAGAGAATGTTGTCTTCATTCAGACTCATGTGACTGCTGTTCAGATCATCTCCTCTGAAACACAAACACACAATCACAGTCAGTGTGTGTATTCAGTTGTGTATTTGTGTGTATGCAGTTGTGTGTTTTTGTGTAAGCAGTTGTGTGTTTGTGTGTATGCAGTTGTGTATGCGTGTGTGTTTGTGTGTATGCAGTTGCGTATGCGTGTGTGTACCTCAGACTGAAGGGTGTGTAGTTTTGATTTTGAGTCCCGTTCAGCGAGACGCTTGATTCAGCAAACGGCAGATGATACAAACGTCCGTCCAGATAGTTACTGTTACATATGAACGCCTGACACACACAATCACATATGTTATTAACACACACACTCACACAGACACACACAGATACACTCAGAAACGTTAATAAAAGTGAAGAGACTGACAGCAGGTTTAGATTTGATGATGTGATCCGGATGTTTTCTACGGCAGCAGTAACTCATGGAGTCTCGAGCTTCTTTATCAAACACCACACGAAAGAAGAAGATGAAGGGACCCTGCAAACACACACACACACGCGCCTGTTAGAGCCGCTGCGTGACCGATGACATCACAGCTGATGATGTCACTGCCGCCATACCTGAAAGCAGCTGAATCCAGCGAAGAGATAATGAAAGAGAATGACATCACTGTTGACCGACAGCAGCGCCAGAACACACGTGACCGTCATCAGAGACAACACGGCACACACCGTCCTCAGCCCCGCCCTGAATACACACACACACACACACATTAACACACACTGCATCACACACACACACACTTTATGATGAGACAGTGAAACTCACATGGACGTCTCTTTCTTCTCACATGAACTCTTCTGTCTGACAGAACACGACGCTCTGGACGCAGTGATGTACAGGAACACATTCATCTGAGACACAGAACACTCTGTCAATCATTCTCATCACAAGTGCACTAGTGTGCGACAGCAGAAGTGAACACTCACAGAGATGACGAGAGCGACGGGTCCCGCCAAACTCCAGATGAGAGTGTCATAGAGAGAGAGCCAACAGAAATCAGGATTCCCGTACCCCTCCGGATCTAAACCTACAGCCAGACCTGACACACATCATCACAGCATCATCATGACATCATCACAGCATCACCAATATAATTACATCACTTTCAGCATCATCATTACATCATTATCAGCATCATCATGACAACATCGCCATCATCATTACATCACTTTCAGCATCATCATTACATCACTATCAGCATCATCATGACATCATCACAGCATCATCATCATCATCATTACATCATTATCAGCATCATCATGACATCATCACAGCATCACCATCATCATCATTACATCATTATCAGCATCATCATTACATCACTATCAGCATCATCATGACATCATCACAGCATCACCATCACCATAATCATTACATCATTATCAGCATCATCATGACATCATCACAGCATCACCATCATCATCATCATTACATCATTATCAGCATCATCATGACATCATCACAGCATCACCATCATCATCATCATCATCATCCCCATAATCATTACATCATTATCAGCATCATCATGACATCATCACAGCATCATCATCACCATAATCATTACATCATTATCAGCATCATCATTACATCACTATCAGCATCATCATGACATCATCACAGCATCACCATCACCATAATCATTACATCATTATCAGCATCATCATGACATCATCACAGCATCATAATCATCATGACATCATCATCAAGATCAGCTCATGTGTGTGTGTGTGTGTGTGTGTGTGTGTGTGTGTTAGTGTGTGTGTGTGTACCTGTGATGAACGCCGGCACGCCCCAGCCAATCAGATAATAGAATCTCATGGGGCCGTAGTTGATGTCTCGGAGTTCATTGATCATCCGATAGACGTGAAGACCCTCCAGAAACATCCAGGAGAACACACACAGCCAGAAGAAGTGCAGCAGGATGGCTATCAGTGTACACACAAACTACACAAACACACACAGATGCAATGTTGTGAAAAGCACTATAGAAGTAACATTGAATTGAATTGTGTGTGTGTTGTGTGTGTGTGTTACCGTGTTGTCGGCCTGATTGATGCCAAGAATGAAGATGAGGTTGGAGATGAAGAGCGCACTGGAGCCGTTGGTGATGATGTTGATCTTGTTATTGTTGAGTGTGCGCACACACGTGAGGATGATGATGGTGAGGAAGAGAAAACCCAACATCACTCCCACAGAACTCCATGTGATCAACTTCACCGGCAGAATCTCTCCGTTCTCAACACACAAACACAACAAGAGACTGAATGAGTGAGAGAGTGAGAGAGAGAGAGAGAATTAAAAGATGTTGCTCTAAACCGCAACACCAACAACCCTCCTAGAAGCAACAGAGCAAGGCAGCACCTACCCAGACCATGGATGAACCACACCGCACCTTCAAAAAAAGCCAAAGACTGGGACCCCTTCCCTGCCAAAACAACAGCCAACAGAGCAGAGCACCACCCCTGCTGCCTACCCCCCACCCGGCATATGCAACAGAACTCCAGCAGCCTAAGCTATGACCAGACAGTGAGCAGAAACTCCACACCGACATCTGCACAAGCTCCAACAGCCGAGCTAAAAGATATCCATCAGATGCTGAACCTGATCTGCTCACACCTACTGTCTCAAGACAAAATCTGCAATAAATAAATAAATACCTTATGGATAACAAAGCATTTACCATATCATGTTGGAATATTCAAGGGCTGAGGTCATCTGCTTTTGGACTGAACATAGACATCACCTCTGAAACAAAAAACTCAGACATCCTCATCCTACAGGAGACATGGAGTAGAGGAGACGGACCCACTGGTCGCCCTACAAACTACAGAGAATTCATCATTCCATCCGTCAAACTGCCTGGCGTCACACAGGGAAGAGACTCAGGCGGAATGCTGATCTGGTAAAAGTCTGAATACGCCAACTCAATAAAAATGATTAAAACTGGCCAGTTTTACACATGGATAGAAATCAACAAGACCATCACTTCAACAGATAAGAATATCTTCCTGTGTGCAACCTACATCCCTCCAGCAGAGTCACCCTACTTCAATGAGAACAGTTTCACGATCCTGGAAGAGGAGATCAACTACTTCCAGTCACAGGGCAATGTTCTGATCTGCGGTGACCTAAATGCCAGGACAGGTGAAGAATCAGACTCAGTTCACTCCAAGGGAGACAAACACATTCCAGGAGGAGATGCCCTTCCCACACCTACTCACACACAAAGACTAAACTACGACAAAACAACAAACAAAAATGGATCAAGACTTCTCCATCTTTGTCGCACACTGGGTCTGTACATGGTCAATGGTAGACTACGAGGAGATTCATACGGCAGGTACACCTATAGTTCTAAACTAGGTAACAGTACGGTAGACTATTTCATCACAGATCTGAATCCTAACTCCCTCAGAGCGTTCACAGTCAGCCCACCATCCCCATTGTCAGATCACAGTAAAATCACTCTCTACCTCAATAGATCCAAACCTAACACAGAGGCATCAAAACAAACTCACCTCCATACCCTAAAACAAACTTTCAGGTGGAAACAAAATTGTGAAGAAACATACAAAAGCAAAACTCGTGAACCAAAAATTCAAAACCTACTGAATAAATTCCTCGATACCCCATTCCCACACAATAATGAAGGTGTAAATTTAGCAGTAGACAGGATTAGCCAAATTTTTACAATATCTGCAACGCTATCTAACCTAAAACCCACTAACACAAAACCAAACAAAAAGCCTGTAAATGAGAAATGGTTTGATAAGGAGTGTAAAAACCTTAGAAAAGAAGTAAGAATTCTATCAAATCAGAAACACAGAGATGCTGACAATGTAAACACACGCCAACTCTACCATGAAAAAGCTAAACAATATAAGGACACACTAAGGAAGAAAAAGAAACAAGATACACAAAACCAGATAAAAGCAATTGAACAATCTCTAGAAACAAATCGCTTCTGGGAACATTGGAACACACTTAACAAACCCCACCATGAAGATCTTCCCATTCAGAACGGAGACGTATGGATAAAGCACTTCTCAAACCTCTTTAGTAAAATAACCAAGAACCATGAACAAACTAACCTACACAACAAACTATGCACTCTGGAGTCAACAATTAAAGATTACCAAAACCCTTTAGACTATCCAATTACACTCGCTGAACTAGACCAAAATATACCAAAACTTAAATCCCAAAAAGAAGTGGTATCGACGGTATCCTAAACGAGATGATTAAACACGCAGACCAAAAACTTACACTCGCCATCCTCAAACTGTTTAATATCATCTTGAGTACAGGTATATTTCCCACAATCTGGAACCAAGGTCTCATAACTCCAATCCATAAAAGTGGAGACAAATTCGACCCTAATAATTACCGCTGAATATGTGTAAACAGCAACCTCGGTAAACTCCTCTGTAACATTCTTAACAGCAGACTTCTCCAATATCTAAACAACCAAAACATCCTGAGAAAATGCCAAAATTGGTTTCCAACCCAAATACCGCACATCCGATCATATATACACTCTTCGTACCTTAATTGACAAAGAAACGAACCAAAATAAAAGAAAGCTCTACTCATGCTTTGTTGACTTCAAAAAAGCTTTTGACTCAATCTGGCATGAGGGACTTTTTCTTCAGTTGATTCAATGCGGCATCGGAGGAAAAACCTACGACATCATCAAATCAATGTACACTAATAACACATTTGCAGTTAAAATTGGCAACAAGCACACAGACTTTCTCTCCCAGAGTCGTGGAGTGAGACAGGGCTGTAGTCTAAGTCCTACACTATTTAACATTTACATGAATGAATTAGCTGGAGCTCTAGAACAGTCACCAGCACCCGGTCCGACCTTACAAGACACCGAAGTGAAATGCCTCCTGTTTGCAGACGATCTGGTGCTGCTGTCACCCACAAAAGAGGGTCTACAGCAACATCTGGACACCCTGCACACTTTCTGCCAAACATGGGCCCTATCGGTTAACCTTAAGAAGACTCGAGTCATGATATTCCAAAAAAAGCCCAGTAGCCAAAATCAACATCACCGTTTCAAACTAAACAACGTGCCCCTAGAACACACCAAGAACTACACATATCTCGGTATAAACATTAGTGACACCGGAAACTTAAACAAGGCTGTGAATGACCTGAGAGACAAGGCACGAAGAGCATTTTACGCAATCAAAAAGAATATTAAAATTGACATCCCAACCGTAATCTGGCTGAAAATAATACAATCAATTATAGAACCAATCGCGCTGTATGGAAGTGAGGTTTGGGGTCCTCTCGCCCACCAAGAGTTCACCAGATGGGACAAACACCCAATAGAGATTCTGCAAACAGAAATGTGTAAAAACATTCTACGGGTACAGAGAAAAACTCCAAACAACGCCTGCAGAGCAGAATTAGGACTGTATCCTCTAATCATTAAAATACAAAAAAGAGCTTTAAAATTCTACACACACCTTAAGAACAGCGACACAGACACACACCATCACAAAGCCTTAAGTCATCAAGAGCTGAGCCCAGAGAGAAACCCCTTCATCCAACTGATCTCACAACTAACTCTACAACCCCAAACATGCCCAAGACTTTTAATTTTATTTTATTCTATTTTATTTTTTATCTTAATCTGTATTTCTGCATGTTTATATTTAATCTTGTGCTTTGGCAATGTACATTTTCTTTTATCATGCCAATAAAGCTCCTTTGAATCTTGAATCTTGAGAGAGTGAGAGAGAGAGAGAGAGAGAGAGAGAGGGAGAGAGTGAGAGAGAGAGAGAGAGAGAGAGAGAGACTGATATGTCCATTTAAATGGGGATCGTCAAATCCAACTCAAGTAAATTATGGATTACCTCAGGGATCGGTTTTAGGACCCTTGCTTTTCTCCATATACATGCTGCTCCTCGGCAACATTATCAGAAAACATGGAATTAGCTTCCACTGTTATGCAGATGATACTCAGCTATATATCTCATTAAGACCAGATGATTCCTTTAAGCTATCCAAACTGGCAGAGTGCATCGAGGACATAAAACATTGGATGACTAGTAATTTCCTTCTTTTAATCTCTAACAAAACAGAAATATTACTTATCGCACCAAAAACACAGACACAGAATATCTCCTGCAAATTGAAGGCTGCACTGTTACTCCAACAAATACTGTTAAAAATTCAGGCGTTCAATATTAGACGGCATCACATCTGAAATATCACAAAAACAGCCTTCTTCCATTTTATAAATGTTGCCAAATTAGAAAATATTCTATGTGTTGTTGACGCAGAAAAGCTTATTCATGCATTTGTGATCACAACACTAGACTATTGTAATGCTCTACTACAGTTAGTTCAGAATGCAGCTGTCAGACTTCTGAGGAGGTCCAGAAGAGACCATCACATGACCCCAATGTGATCATCCCTTAACTAGTTCTTTTAATGACTTATAAACGGTTTAACCCCTACATTCTGAACTAAGCTATCACATCACAACCCATAACGCTCTCTAAGATCTCAAAACTCTAGACACCTAGAAGAACTAAATGATCCAAAGGGAGCGGAGCTTTCTCGTACAGCACCTCAACTCTGGAATAACCTTCATGACACTATTCCAGGGTCAGACACACTATCCACATTTAAATCTAGATTAAACACACACTCTTCAGATAAGCTTTCGCTTAGAATATCCTAAACAAACCACCAGAGACTGCTGATATGAGATATTATTCACTAGAAGGATCTCACTTGCTCTATAAACACCAAACACTGTGTTGAGTTTGACATGTTAAGTGTTTTGTGCTATAAATCAAATTGAATTGAGAGAGAGAGAGAGAGTGTGTATTGATGTGTGTGTGTGTCACCTCTCTGCGTGAGATGTCCATGAGTACAGCAAAGCTGGTCATGTGATAACACTGACAGCTGATGTGTGTGATGTTCCTGAACACGACCTCACAACCTTTAGAAGACCAGCCGCCCTGACCCTGCTGACCCCTGCGTACACACACACAGTCACGCTCTGCCTGTAGATGTGCACATATGTATAGATCCACACAGGTGTATGTTGTTGTTGTGTACTCACACTATGGAGTGGTTCCAGAAGACACAGATGGGTTTGGAGCGCTCCTCTGATGTCATCAGACGGAACTGAACTGTGATTGGTTTGTCCAGCGTGTGCTGCAGTAACTCCTCATTATCATGAAGCGTTATACTGACCACAGGTGTGTTGATGACCGGACGCTTGGGAACCCTGCACACAGAGAGGAGGTGTTTGAGTGACGGGAGTTGTTGTGTGTTTGTGTGTGTGTCTCTTGTGCGTCTCACCTGAGGCTCCTCTTGTCTGTGTCGTATCTCTCGGGCAGCAGTGAACCTAGACTGTTGAATATGATCACACTGGCGATGGCGTCTGACTCACTCTCAGTCGGGTGACGTCTCTTACGACCAGCTGTCTGGTTTCTGACGGACTCTGTGATTGGCTCAGTGTGGTGCCGATGACCTTTGCCCTCGGAGGCGGGGCTGAAGACAGAGTCAGGAAGAGTGACAGCTGTCTCCAGGTCCAGTGGGCGTGGCCCGCGCAGAGACTCGTAACGAGGAAGTTTGGCGCCGGCGAAATTCATCTTCTCCAGACGGTCGATAGAGATGACTGCACACACACACACACACAACAGACACACAAAAGAGTCATCATACACAATATTACAAGCATTGACTGAAAGACAGAGAAAAGTCACTGTGTGTTGTGTTGTGTTGTGTGTGTGTGTGTTCTCACCGATGTTAGGTGTGATGATGGTGAAGGGGTTGAGGTAGGTCTTCCTCATGTTCTGAGCGAGTGTGTTTGTGTACTCTTGGAAGTGTTTCAGCAGTGTCGCCGTCCCTCCGTCCGTCTGTTGAATGAGCTGCCAGTGACTGCGTGTGTCTGCTGATAACACCGCACTGCCCACATGCATCACGTGCTGCAGAATTGACCAATCACACGTCAGTCATCAGACCTGTGGGTGTGTGTTTGTGTCAGGTGTGTGTGTGTACCTCGTTGAAGAGGACGTCTTGTGTAGCGGTGAGGTTAAAGCCGTGTTGTGCGCTCTCGTGCTGCAGGATGGAGCGTGTCAGCTGATACACAATCTTCACATCACTGCCGTAAAACTGCTGTCTGATGTTCTGTGTGGAGCTGAAGAGACCAGCGGCCGTCTGCTGGACCAGACTCGAGTTCATCAGGGACGCGTTACCGCTCACACGCTCTGCCTGTGAAAGCACAACGAACTCACATGAACACACACACACACTCACACACACTCACACACACACACACACACACACACACACAGATTCTCACCAGTGTTTTGAGTTTACTGAAGCTGACAGATGTGCAGTTGAAGAGGTTTGGTGTCATCCAGCCCTTGTGTTCATCACAGTGACGCACAGCTGTACCTACACAACACACACACTGTTAAATACACACAAACCCACCGTCACATTATACACAAGACTACACACATCAGCTCCTTCATACCCACTGATCCTTTAGGACACGAGACAGCCGCCGGCAAACCAAATTTAGTCCTGGGCCACCAGATCCCCGCTTCAATAGACTGAGGACAACTGTCATATATCACTGCAGCACACACACACGCATGTGAGAAAACACACTTAAATCATACAACAATCATCACATGTGTGCATGTTAAAGTCTGACCTTCACAGCCGTTGGGTGACACCTCAGCGAACGGATTATCACAGCGATCACACTGGCGACCTATGACCCCCGCCTTACACGGACACGACCCGCTGACACCATCACACGCTCGAGAGAACGAGCCCACGGAATAACAATCACACAACACACACGTGTCACTGCCCACCGGACGAAAGTGATTGTCCTGCACACACATAAAGGGTTAGACACAAACACAAAGTGAGAGTTACCGCGGCAACATGACTGTCACACGTTACCTTGCAGCGACACGCTCCGCTCGTCTTGTTACAGTCAGAGTCGAAGCCTTTAGACGTGTCACAGTTACACGGACCGCATGACTTCTCCCCCCACCACCCGCGAGGACACGGCACGTCAGTCCTGACACACAACACACACATTTAGTCATTTAGCAGACGCATGTTACACTTACGCACACACATGTTAGCACGGACACGTCACATCAGCGTGAAAAACTTAAACACGTCACAGAGATGTATGTGTGTACTTTTTCTCGCAGTATTGCCCAAAGTAGTTTCTTGGGCAGTTACACACGTATCCACGGGTGGAGCTTGACTTCCTGCTGCAAGCTGATTGGTGCTCACAAGGGTTAAGAGCGCAGACATCTGTACAGTTGTTGCCATAGTAACCTGTTCATCAACAGACAGAAGCAGCACATGTTACGTATATATATATACATAAAGCACATGCACGTAGACATACACACACAGACACATGCGGACACATGCACACGGATGCAGACACATGCAGCCATGAACATGCAAGCAGACATAAGCACACACCCACAAAGACACATCCATGCAGACACAGGCACACGTATGCAGACGCATGCAAGCAGGAACACGCATGCAAGCAGGAACACGCATGCAAGCAGGAACACGCATGCAGACACATGCAAGCAGGAACGTGCATGCAGACACATGCAAACAGGAACATGCATGCAGACATAAGCACACACCCACTGAGACACACAAAAGTAGACACACGCACAAAGACACATCCATGCAGACACAGGCACACGTATGCAGACGCATGCAAGAAGGAACGTGCATGCAGACACATGCAAACAGGAACATGCATGCAGACATAAGCACACACCCACTGAGACACACAAAAGTAGACACACGCACAAAGACACATCCATGCAGACACAGGCACACGTATGCAGACGCATGCAAGAAGGAACACGCTAGCAGACACATGCAAACAGGAAAATGCATGCAGACATAAGCCCACACCCACAAAGACACATCCATGCAGACACAGGCACACGTATGCAGACGCATGCAATTAGGAACACGCATGCAGACACATGCAAGCAGGAACATGCATGCAGACACATGCAGACATAAGCACACACCCATGGAGACACACAAAAGTAGACACCCGCACAAAGACACATCCATGCAGACACAGGCACACGTATGAAGACACATGCAAGAAGGAACACGCTAGCAGACACATGCAAACAGGAACATGCATGCAGACATAAGCACACACCCACGGAGACACACAAAAGCAGACACACGCACAAAGACACATCCATGCAGACACAGGCACAAGTATGCAGACGCATGCAAGCAGGAACACGCATGCAGACACAGGCAGACAGACACACGCACGCAAGCAGACACATGCAAGCAGGAACGTGCATGCAGACAGATGCAAACAGATACATGCATGCAGACACACACATGCAGTCACAGGCACACACCCATGGAGACATATGCACACAGACGCACGCATGCAGACACATGCAAACAGATTTATGCTTGCAGACATAGACACACACATGGAGACAGACGGACGCAGACACACGCATGCAGACACAGAAACATGCACGCAGACGTACGCACACAGACACACGCACGCACACACTCACATGCAGACACAGGCGCACACACTCACATGCAGACACATGCACAGACACACGAATGCAGACACAAAGCAGACACAAAGCAGACACACTGACCAGTGTGACAGGTGCATGTATATGAGTCCCAGTGATCTCTGCAGTTGCTGTGTGATGGACACGGGTTGGAGTCGCAGGGGTTCGGAAGACTGCAGCCTGACTCAACATTCACAACATGAGCCTGATGCATGCTGGGATATACAGCAATGGAGGACGACTCAACCAAACGCACACCCTGAGGATCAGCACACAATAAATGACACAAACTATACCTGTAAAACAGAACTCACAGCCTATATAATAACACCTGTGTGTGTGTGTGTGTGTGTGTGCATTACCTGCACACATCCTGTGAATCCACCCACACTCATCGTCTTTATTTTTTCCCCCTGAATCTTTGAGTTCATCTGCATTGAGGCCTGAGCACAGAATGAGACATCATGAGCACAGGATTAGACATCATGAGCACAGGATGAGACCTGTCATCGATCTCAGTTAAATGTCATGTGTGTCTCACCGTATACAGGCCGTGATCCAGCGTCAGAGCAGCTGTGACCGAACCCTCCGCCGCTCCTCTGAGGTCCAGCTGAACCTGATGCCACTGACCGTCATTCACCGTGACATCATCAACACGAGACACGCTCGAGTCTTCACCGCGCTGGACGGACATCAACAAACGACCCCCGCGCAACTACAAAATCACACAGACACACACTATAAATGATGTGAGGTGTAATAACACACACAGCCAGCAGGTGGAGCGCTAGATCTGTTTGTGTGTACCTGTATGGTGAGGTTGTGTTGTTCAGAGCTGATGTGCAGGATTGATGATGTCATCTGTCGTGTGCGGAACATGAACTCCAGATGCCAGGGTACCGTTACCACGACAGCAAGATTACTCCACGACAACAGACTGTTACCATGGAAACGCATGGGGTTTGGCATCACTGGACAGAGAGAGAGAGAGAGAGAGAGAGAGAGATGATGATGATGATGATGATGGTTGATTTCAGATCCAGTGTTCTCCTCCGCAGGTCACATGTTGTCTCGTACCTTTCTCACAGTTGTGTCCTCCGAAGCCCAGCGGGCACCGACACGTGAAGGACCCCCACAGATCAACACACGAGCCTCCGTTCACACACGGGTTATTACCGCACACGTGACGTCTGAGCGTACAGCCTGACACAACATACACACATGAGTCTACACGCTCGGCATTATGGGAAACATTCCTCCTGACAGCTGTCAATCATCTCACCCGGCAGTGTGCCGTTGTTAGCGATGAAACCTGCCATGTCCACGTGTCTGTCGTCGATGCGCAGCTCCTTCATGCAGCCGACGAACTGACGGTTCTGAACCGGGAACTCTTCGGGAAGTTTGGGAACGCCGCCCAGCAGCAGCGGCCCTGTGAGATCCAGAGACCTGAACAAAACAAAACAAAGGCTCAGAATCACCAGACAAAATAGCATCAGTCCTGCTGACATCACGTGACATCACCTCTTGGATCCTGATTGGCTGCCCTGTGCCGAACACGAGTAATTTCCGATCGCATGACCGAATCTCAGCGCGACGGCCGTGTCACAGTGATCCACTGTAACCACGACAACCTTCTGATCGGACGGACCCTGCGGGACACCGGCGCGGTTCAGGACAGGCTGAGAGAGAGAGAGACATAGAGAAAGACAAAAAAAAACAAAAAGAGAAATATGTCAAACACTGGACAGAAGCAACAGCTCAGCAAAGTAAACTGGATTGCTATCTGTCACTAAAAGAGAATATAAAGTGTCAGAATAGCTCACAAGCGTATCAGACCCTAAACTAAGAAAAGTGTTGAGCATGTACAGACTCAGTGATCACCAGCTCACTGTAGAGACGGGCAGACACAGACACACATGGACACCGAGAGAAGAGCGACTGTGTCCACACTGCACACACAATCAAGTGGAAACAGAGCTGCACTTTCTCCTCTCCTGTCCCAACTACACACACATCAGAGAAACATTCTTCCCCCAGTTTACAAACTTACACAAAGACTTTGACCAGTTTCAACAAAAGGACAAGATCTCATACATACTGGGAGAAAAGTCAAGAAGCTCAAACCTGCTGCAAGATATGTCAAGTCCTGCCACGACCAAAGAACAACCAGCACAACACAACACAACACTGACAGGACAACACACACAAACTGACACTATCACCCTCATTGAGAACTTTAATTAAAACTGTTTTTCTGTTTATATTGAGATGTATATATATATAGATTTTTACTTATAGACTTTTAATTTTATTCTATCTTATTTTTTATCTTAATCTGTATTTCTGCATGTTTATATTTAATCTTGTGCTTTGGCAATGTACATTTTCTTTTATCATGCCAATAAAGCTCCTTTGAATCTTGAATCTTGAATCTACAGAGAGAGAGAGAGAGAGAGAGAGGGAGAGAGAGAGAGAGAGAGTGAGAGAGAGAAAGAGAGAGATAGAGAGAGACACACACATACAGAGAGAGAGAGAGAGAGAGCGAGACAGAGAGAGAGAGAGAGAGAGAGAGAGAGGGAGAGAGAGATAGAGAGAGACACACACATACAGAGAGAGAGAGAGAGAGAGCGAGACAGAGAGAGAGAGAGACAGAGAGAGAGACAGAGAGAGACAGAGAGAGAGAGAGACAGAGAGAGAGACAGAGAGAGAGAGAGAGAGAGAGAGAGAGAGAGAGAGAGAGAGAGAGATCCCATTATGCCCAAAATGTCCATATTCATGAACACATCTGTGATGATGAATCAGGTCACAGCAGGTAGGTGTGTGTGTGTGTGTGTGTGTGTGTGTAGATGAACAGACCCTCACAGACACAATAACGACCTCTAGTTAATGAATGACCTCACCATTGAAAGGTCACAACCCTTTTCAGACTGACCCCTCTGAGGAGGTCACAACACACACCCACGCAAACAAACACCCATGCTAACAGACACACACGATCACGCTAACACACACCCACGCTAACACACACGCTAACACATAAACGCTAACACACACACACCCATGCTAACACACACTAACACATAAACGCTAACACACACACACACCCATGCTAACACACACACACTAACACATAAACACTAACACACACACACCCATGCTAACACACACACACTAACACATAAACGCTAACACACACACACACCCATGCTAACACACACTAACACATAAACGCTAACACACACACACACATGCTAACACACACACACACACTAACACATAAACGCTAACGCACACATGCTAACACACACAGTTTTTTTAATATAACTGTCAGACTTTCTTCATTTGAAATGTGTGACTGAAATATCCTCATACACATGTTAAAAACAGAGTTGACAAATATAATTATTGAAGATAAAGCACAATGATCACAAGGTTTGAATCGACCAATCAGAGCCACACTAGAGTCTGAGACACACTTACTGTTGGTCAAAGTGTAATATTAGCCACGCCCACTCCAGCCCTACACACACAAACACCACACGCTGATGAGATGTGTGTGTGTGTTGTGTTCAGTGTTTGCAACAAACATTTACATCATCGGTTCATCAACACACAACTAATCTCTCTCTCTCTCTCTCTCTCTCTCTGTCTGTGTGTGTGCGCATGGCGGAAGCGTGGGGTGCGTGAGTTTTCACGGGTGAGATCGAAGAGCGATTGTATTTGTCTAAAAACCTTGTGGGGGTTTTGTTTACTGTTTATTTTTTTTGTTTTTTTTTTGTTTTTTTTTAGTTTGTTAGCGCCTCTTTCTTTTCTCTTTTTACCTTGAGGCGGAGTGTGAGAATGGAGGTCCACGCCGGCGGGCAGGACTCCTCACTTTCACTCCGCCATGGAGTTAGGTGTATACCTGAGGCCGGCGTTTCAGTAGAAGAAGTGCTCGTGGCAATAGGCGAACAGGTGGGATATGATAACATTGTTTCGGCTTCACGGATGAATAAGGCCGTTGTGGTCTTTCTGAAGGAACGGAACTTAACCAGTCGGTTGGTTGAGAGCGGCATTTGGGTGAGTGGCGTTTACGTTGTCATTTCTCCGCTGGTGTCTCAATCAAGCCGTATAACAATCTCGAATTGTCCCCCTTTTATACAAAATCATGACATTGAAAAGGAACTGTTGGGGTTTTTGAAAATAGCTAGTGGAATTAAAACAGTTCCACTAGGATGTAAAAACGAGTCACTGAAACATGTCACGTCTTTTAGACGACAAGTGTTTATGTTTTTAGATTCAACGGCTCTTGACATTTCCTTTCGAGTCATGCATGAAGGCAAGTCCTACATGCTTTATGCAAGTACCGGGAGTTTAAAATGTTTTGAATGTGGTGAAATAGGACACAAAAAAAACGTGTGCCCTCGTAAAACGAATATTGAAAATAATGGAGAAACTGGACCGAGTGGGTCAAATGACAAAGCTGGACTGAGTGGGTCAAATGAAAAAGCTGGACCGAGTGGGTCAAATGATAAAGCAGGACCGAGTGGGTCAACTGAGGATGATGGTGAGAGGGATAGTGCAGTTAGGAGTCTAGATGAAACTGAAAAGGGAGATGCATTGGAAAGGAACAAAACGCAGAATAATCAGGATGTAAGATGTGAAGAAATAAATAATCTTGGTATTTGTGGTGAGAGAGTGGAGGAAACTGAGGTGAATGTTTCTCAATGTGAAGATGAAACTGGACACAGGAATGATCATACAGGTGCTGGCGAAGTTGATGATAAGGATGATGAAATGGAGGAGATGGGAGATGACGATAGTCTTTCAGAAATGTCCGACATCATTTCTCAGTGTGGTGATGATCAGTTATATACAGTGAAAGAAATTAACGATTTCTTGGATGAAACTTTTGGAAAGACTTTTGATGTCAAGAGTTTTTTTCCTGATGTTGAAAGATTCGTGAGATCGACAGTTAAAATACAGAAGAGTGTAGGATTCGAAGAATTGAGCCGAAGGAAAAGATTTAGATTGAGAAAAATTGTGACAAAATTACGGAAAAAGTAAAGAATGCAGTAAAAAGAAATGTACGTAATGGCTAGGTCACAAAGGGTGTTTTGTTCCTCTTGTTTCCTTCTGATTGTTTGTCTTTCTGCCTTTTTTTCTCTTTTCATGGAGAGCATAAAAATAGGGACAATTAATATCAATGGAGGAAGGAATAATAGTAAGAGAGCTGCTTTGCATGAATTGATTCAAAACAAACATATGGATATAATTTTTTTGCAAGAAACCCACAGCGATTTAGGTAATGAAGTAGAATGGAAAATGTGGTGGGAGGGTACGATCTTTTTAAGTCATGGCTCTAATTTAAGTGGTGGTGTTGCAATTTTGTTTTCAAAGAGGCTTAATATGACTAATTTTTCTTCCTATGAAATAGATGAGGGCAGAATTTTGATTGTTCAGGTGGAGTTAATGGGTTTTCCTTTTCTTTTCATGAATGTTTACTCCCCAAATAACGGAGCAGAAAGGGTGGAATTTTTTAAAAAACTATCTCGTGAATTAGAAAATTTTGATAATAATGCATATATAGTTCTTGGGGGGGATTGGAATTGTACCCTAGATTTTACACTAGACCGAAATAGTGAAGAACCGTATCCTCAGTCTGCTGATTCATTAAACAGTATTATAAGGAAATATGACTTATCTGATGTTTGGAGGGAAAAACACCCAACAATAAAACAATACACATGGGTTAAAGCCTCTCATGATTATATTAGTGCTGCGAGGTTGGATAGGTTTTACGTAAGTAAAAATAATTCTAATAGGGTTTTAAAAGCTAATATTTTTCCAAATGGTTTTACGGATCATCATTTGTGCATGATTGAAATGAGTTTAAAAAAGTCACAGCGTTCTAGTTATTATTGGCATTTTAATTTTAATTTATTACATGACTCTTTATTTTGTGAAAAGTTTGGGTTATTTTGGTCTAAGTGGCAAGAGCAAAAAAGTGACTATGAAGATTTAGTGCAATGGTGGGAGATTGGAAAAGCACAAATAAGAATCTTTTGCCAGAACTATACAGCCCACTCAAACAGACTTGTAAAGGACACTATCAAAATACTTGAGAGAGAGATAACTGAAATCGAAGAAGGAATTATTGAAGAAAATTCAGAAGAAGTGGATTCATTAAGAGAAAAAAAGACTGCTTTGGCGTCCCTGTTTAATGAAAGAGCAAAAGGTGCTTTGATAAGAGCCCGTTTTTCCTCAATACAAGAAATAGATGCTCCGAGCTCTTTTTTTTTCAACTTGGAGCGGAAAGAAGGAGAAAGAAAACTCATGTTACATTTGAAACTACCAGATGGAACTTTAACAACTAATCCAAAAGAAATGAGAAACCATGCAAGTAACTTTTATACTGATTTATTCAAAGCAAGAGACTGTGACATGAACTGCATGGACGATATACTAAGGGATTTGCCAAAGCTCACCGGTGATCAGAGACAATGGCTTGATGCCGATATCCAATTGGATGAAATATCAGAGGCGGTCAAGAAACTTTCTAATGGCCGGTCCCCTGGCATAGATGGACTACCTCCTGAATTTTACAAACAATTCTGGACTCTTTTAAAAGATGATATGCTTGATGTTTTTAGATTTTCTCACAGGAAAAATGAACTGCCGACTAGTTGTAGAAGAGCAGTTCTATCTTTACTACCAAAAAAAGGTGACCTAGGACTGTTAAAGAATTGGAGACCAGTAGCTCTATTGTGTACTGACTACAAGATTCTAGCTAAGTGTCTTGCAAATAGGTTAAAACATTTTTTAGAGTATGTTATTAATGATTTTCAGACATATTGTGTGCCAAAAAGAACAATAATGGATAATCTGTTTCTTGTGCGTGATATAATGAGCTTGGCAAATGCGGGTAATGAGGATGTGGGTTTTCTGTCAATTGATCAGGAAAAGGCTTTTGATAAGGTGGATCATTTTTATTTATTTGAAACTCTTAAAGCTTTTGGTTTTGGTGAGAATTTTATCTCTTGGATCAAACTGCTATACAGTGGAGCTTCTGCAATGTTAAAGGTTGGAGGTGGGCTAAGTTGTCCAGTCTTGGTTCAGAGAGGTATAAGACAAGGATGTCCTTTGTCAGGACAGCTGTACTCTCTAGCAATTGAACCAATGCTATGTAAACTCAGGGAGAAACTGCAAGGGTTTCTAGTTAAAGGTTGTGAAAACAGGCCAATCACTCTTTCGGCCTATGCTGATGACATCACTGTTTTTATAAGAAGTGAAACGGATGTAGTGAATTTGGAAAATGTTTTAAATATTTACGAAAAGGCTTCATCAGCTAAAGTAAATTGGGAGAAGAGTGAAGGATATTTGTTAGGAGATTGGCAGGGAAGAGCCCCTCCTGTGCTTCCAGGAGGAGTTAAATGGGGAAGACAGGGTTTGAAAATGTTGGGAGTATTTTTAGGAACAGATCAATATAAGCAGAAAAACTGGGAGGGTATGGTGGGGAAAATGTGTGACCGGTTGTCTCGATGGTCGTGGGTGCTGCCCCAGCTATCGTATAGGGGCAGGGTATTGGTCACGAACAATCTGGCTGCATCTGCTTTATGGCACAAAATGAGTGTTCTGGATCCCCCAGAGAGTGTAGTGGAAGAGTTACAAAGAAAGCTAATTGACTTTTTCTGGGATGGACAGCATTGGAAAAAATCTGCTGTAATTTTCCTACCTGTTCATGAGGGAGGACAAGGCCTAATGGACATCAACAGCAGAATAAAGACATTCCGACTTCAAGCAGCACAAAGATTGCTGTATGCGGAGCCGAGCTGGGCTGACACAGCGTGTGCTGTGTTGAGGAAAATGAACATTTTCAAGTATGATGTGCAATTGTTTTTGATCAACTTGGCAAACATGGACGTGAGGAATGTTTCCCCTTTCTACAAGACAGTTTTAAGAGCATGGACCTCAACGTTCAGGGTCAAGAGGATGCTTTCAAATATCGGACACTGGACAGAGAATGAACCTCTTTTTAATAACCCGCTGATACCAGCACCGGCACTGGAGCCCAGAAGCATCCAGAATGTAATGGCAAGAGCGGGGTGTACAAGAATTGTTGACCTAAAGACTGGTGAAAACTGGAAAAGTCCAGAGGAGATGTGCAACAAGACAGGTATCAAGTCCATAAGGGTAATGAAGAGAATAATGGATGGAACTGTCTCTGCATTGCCTTCTGTCTTCAGACAAAACCCAGAGGAAGATGAGGTTCCTGAACAGAATGGAGGGAGTCTTTTTCCCCAAGTGGTAGTCCTAGCAGCGGTGGATGAGGAGCCAGAGGAAGGTTCTCTTCTACATTTCAGGACTCCTGTGTTGGAAGGTTTCGAGACTGTCTCAAAAAAGGCAATGTACAATATTTGTGTGAAAGTGTCCCATTATAACGTGCTCAAGGATTGTAGGGAGACAAAGTGGTCAGATTTGTTCGGGCCAGACTCGTCCCCTAGAGGATGCTGGAGGTCCCTATACAAACTTCCTATAGAGAAACGCACGGCGGATCTCCAATGGAGGGTTGTTCACTGGGCGGTAGCTACAAACAGGCACGTGGCACACATTGACCCCACTATAGGGAAAGAATGTCCTTTTTGTGGCACTGAGGAGTCAGTAGATCATTTGTTTTTAAATTGTTTAAGGTTAAGAGGACTGTTTCAGATTTTAGATGGGTGGGTCAGAGATTTCGGGGTAGGGTTTAATAATGAGTTTTTCATTTTTGGACCAAAATATGTTGCATCAGACAGGAAAAGAATCTCGTTAATTAATTTTGTGTTTGGAGGAGCCAAAATGGCAATATGGTTAACAAGAAAAAAGAAACTGAAAGGAGAGGGTGAAGTCGGCCCTGAGGTGGTCTTAAAGGCTCTTATAGCAACTAGAATAAAGGCAGAGTTTGCATATTTTAAACTAATGAATAATATGGACAGATTTGTTGAAACTTGGGCTTTGAATGATGTTTTGTGCTCAGTGGATTCTGAAAATGAGCTGGTGTTAAATTTATGAGGTTTTTTTGTTTATAAAAAAAAAAAAAAAAAAAACATTGTTGAAATGAGGATTGAAAATTTTTATTCAAT
>NC_079551.1:177500-190000 GCF_015846415.1 Triplophysa dalaica | reverse complement strand
TTCATTGTTTTGAGAGGATCATGTTCATTTATTTGATTGAAAAGTTAATATATATTTAAGTTTGTTAATTTTTCTTTTTTTAAATCTTTTTTTAAATCTTTTAATAATAATAATTAATAATAATTTTGTTAAAAGAATTGTCCATTTTGTCAAATTTCACAATAAAAATACATTGAGACTGTAAAAGATAGCCTTCGGCACATTTTTTTTATGTTTGCTTTAATCTTGCATCAAATAGTGAACTGCATACTAGACTTGAATGCATGTAGAAATCACCAGCAGAAAATATTGTGCTAGTACTAGTATTGAATAAAAAAAGCAAGACAGTTTCAAGCCTTTAATTAGAGTTAAGTGAAGCTTTAGATGGGACAGTATTGGGGCAGGGGGCCCAATTCGATTTTTGTCATGGGGCCCTAAATTCCTGGCAGCGCCCCTGAATAAATGCCACCACCTGTGATCTGATCCTGTGTGTCTCTGCCCCTCTGACATCTGCTTTCAGTATATTCAATTGTCATGTCACTATTGTGTAAGGCATGTGTATCTCTTTTATTCACATCATTGTGCTTAAAGAACTGTTGTGGTTCCTCAGGTGAGGGATAAATTCAGACCACCAACCTTAAACAATGCCTTCGTTTCAATATTTGCAATAGAAGTTCTGATAGAAATGTGTTCATTTTACATATACATTTACATTTAGTCATTTGGCAAACGCTTTTATCCAAAGCGACTTACAGTGCACTTATTACAGGGACAATCCCCCTGGAGCAACATGGAGTAAAGTGTCTTGCTCAAGGACACACTGGTGGTGGCTGCTGGGATCGAACCAGCAACCTTTGATTTACCAGTTCAGTGGTTTAACCCACTAGACCACCATCTCACACCAGTAGATGTTCCAGTAGATTCAGGCAAAGATTAGGGTTAGAAAATCAGATGAAAAATGTGTGTGTGTGTGTCAGGACAAAGCTGGCAGTGTTAGATGCACTGAAGACGATTTGCTTCGCTCATCATAACGGAAACATTTGTCTGTGAGCCAATAAAACAATGCTTCCTGTTTACACACACACACACACACAGACAGACACACACAGACAGACACACACAGACAGACACACATTCAAAGTTTATCAGACACAGTTTGTGTGTGTGAGATGAAATATTGATGTGGTGTGTGTGTGTTTGGTGTGAAGGTCTTTGATGGGAAATGAGGTCAGGGCTTCAGATCAAACACTATCAGATCTTTGCTCATACAAATTCACACAACACACTCCTACACTCCACAAACTCAATCTGTCGGTGCGTGCATGTTTCTGTGTGTGTATGTGTGTCTATGTTTGTGTGTGCATGTGTGTGTGTGCGTATAAAAAATATGATGTGGATCTCAACTCATCTGCTGCTGAACTTCACACATCATAACTGAATCATAACTAATGTAACCTGTGTGACACACACACACACACACACCGCATGGACGCGCACACGGCAAACCTGCAGAGCATAAATTATTTATCTTTTCAAAATGAGGAAATGTCATGAGATGAGACAGTCTCTCTCTAACACACATGTATCACACACTGCTACACAAAATGTTAAATAACACACACACACACACAGTGTAAGAGCAGCTGGCATCCCTGCAGGAGACAGACGTCTGCTTTATTCTCTACATTAGTGAGCACATGTCTCTGAACTCTGTCTAACACTCTTAAATTACCTTTCTTAAATGTTCATGTGTAAACATGAAGAGAATTTGAGCTCGACATTTGGTGTCATTGCTGAAATATTCAGAAAGAACATCATTCTCACATTATGACTGCACTATATTTGTGTTATTATTGAAACCAAACAATATTAATAACAATGAATCTCTGACCATTAGAAATGTTCAAACATGTTTGACTGGATTACACGCACATCCATCCTACACACCTGTACACCTACACAACACTCCTGTGTGAAACATCCACCTACACACACACACTTCATATGGAGGATTATATTGAGAAAGAACAAGTGCTGGTGAACATGTTAACATGAAGAACACGAGACTCACAATCCTGCAGATTAACATCAATCACAAACTCTTCCTCTGACCTCTGACCTCACGTGATGTCATCACTGACTCTGTCAATCACTACCATCTCATCTTCTGTAATTCACCATTAAACTGAGTCGTGATGGTTATCAAGCAGGGTTACTAATACTCATACTATTCAAACACTTCTGCTCATTACCACCAAATCAAAATATAAGCAAAAAGACACGACAATTATGAACTGGAAAAAAAAGAAAAACGGAAATAATAATAAACCAAACCTATATGGAAATGAAAAAAGTTAAGTATACATAATAATAAAGGACTAAAAAAACTATAATAACCTGCGACAGGTCTGAGAGAGATCACAACGTTTCTCTGATATCAGAGTGTGTCTGGAATATAAATCTGTTCCTTCATAATGTCCACAGAGACAAACATACCTGCAGGACAACAGAGAGAGAGAGAGAGAGAGAGAGAGAGAGAGAGAGAGAGACACACACATACAGAGAGAGAGAGAGAAAGATTCTGACCCGGTCTTAACCCTGATAGCACACATACGTCTGGCTTACGTCTGCTGGACGTTTGCATTTACATCTGCAATACGTCTCAGAGAAGTCTGCTTCAGATGTCATAAACACATCTATAAAAATCTGTAAGATGTTTATGATATAGAATGGATGTACAACAATTCTTTCTAAGATGTTTAGCAGATGTTTTTACACAGCAGATGTTTTCCAGATCTTCAGCAGATGTGTTACAGACGTACAGACGTCTCCGAGACATTTTGCAGATGTAAATGTAGATGTGAAATAAAAGTAATCCAGATGATCCCTGATTAATTCAGTGAGGTGTAGATATTTCAAATGTGAAAATGAAAACACACACCTGAGTGTGTGTGTGTGCAGAGGCTCCGCCCCCTAATCCTTACCTGTGTAGTCATGGAGACAGTGGCAGGTGAAACCTCCCTCGTGACTGCGGCAGATGCCGTGTGGTCCGCAGGGTTTGGAGTAACACAGGTCGATCTCAGTGTCGCAGTAATCACCTGTGAAGCCGAGCGGACAGCGACACCTCAGCCCGCCGATGGGATGTATGGGGCGGAACAGGATAGTGTCAGACGCCACGAACGGCGCCAGGCTGTCAAACTTCAGCACGGACACGCACTTCATGTAGTTCTCGCAGGGCTCACGCAGGCAGATGTTGTCATCAAACGGCAGCACTTCCTGTGAGGAGATCTGAGCCAGAAGACTGCGGTTCAGATACAAGCGCTCCTGTAACTCCTCTGAACCCAAAAACTCCACCTCGCTCCCGCCGCTGCGCCCCAACCGCGCCGGACTCACCCCTCGAGCCCCCCGCGGACCCTCGCCCGGCACCGCCACCGACAGACTGACGTTCAAAATTCCTGCGTTCACGTCTGTGTCGTCCTGGATGTTGAAGACCACCACGTCCTCGCGGGACGCCGAGAGCACCCGGGCCACGCCCTCCAGGAACTGAGCCAATAGAAGCGAGAGGAACTGCTCCTGAGACGTGTTGGCCAATCGCAGCGTGATGCTGTTAGAGAGCATTTCATCCGTGATGATGGTGACCTGCAGCAGACACTGAGCTGACACCGAGTGAACACCATCTACAAACACACAACAAAATAACAAATCATCACACTGTTACAATCCAATCCTCACAAGAAAATAATCACAATCACTGTCAGAACGAATCACTCAGAAAAAAAGAATCACTGTAAGAATGAATCACAAAAAAGAAGCACAATCACGGTTCACTTGATTCTGATTCACAGAGTGTTCAGCTGATGTGAATAATGAATCAAGTTTGGTTGAGAGAATGTGAACAGTTGAAATGTGTTTAGAGAGAGGTCATGTAAAGTCTAACACACATTTTCTCTTCACTTCTTTTCTGCGTTTCTTTCACAATAATTAAACAGTGATTCACTAATTGGCCAAACACACATTCAATTCATTAGAATGCAAATAAACATCATTAATCCAGCAAACACACAAAGAGGAATCCTGGGAAACAGTGCAGCCGACACACACACACACACAAACTTAATCAAATTAAAGACATCCTCAAACAAGCATTACTGCCAACACAACAACAACAACAACAAGCTTTGTGTGATATCTGCGGGATGGAGCCCAGAGCGATTACACACACACACACACACACACGTAATGTTTGACTCGCTGTGACTCTCTAGCGCCCCTACTGTTTAAAACATCAAACAGCACTGATATACACCTGTGCACATCACATGACTCCACATCAGCCAATCATACGCCGTTATAACACTACATCACACTGACAGCGAGCGCTCTGTGTGAGTGTGAGTGTGAGTGTGTGTGTGTGTGTGTGTGTGTGTGTGTTTGTGTGTGTGCGTGCATAGTCTGAACATACAACCATCACTGTTTGCTTGTACTGTCACTTTAACATGATCAATGTTACACCTCGTGATCTCACACAAACACACAAACACACAAACACACACACACTCTCTGTTCCTCATTTGTCACAGAGTTCCAGTGGAAATGTGAATCCGAGCAAACTCCTGGAGCTGCAGGTGACACCTGAGGACATTTACACCTGATGATGTCATCAAGCTGCTGTTGTCTGTTGTGAATATGATCACAGTTGTGTGTGTGTACAGTGACCTTGACATGAGTGTGTATTCATCTACACACCATACACACACTTTTATCAGAGTGAGAACCAGCAGCACTAACATGAGCTTTACCCACAATGCACCACTGCATCTGAACACTGTAATCAACCTGTCATGAGTCTCATCAAACTGTGTGTGTGTGTGTGTTGTGTGTGTTGTGTGTGTCTGTGTGTGTGTGTGTGTGAGAGAGAGAGTTGTGATTGTAGATGATGTGAACAGAATATATCAGTGAGGTGGTGTGTTTAATGTTTTATCTTGTGAAGTATTCTTTTCTACTGCTGTGATTAAACCCATCACACAACTTAACACAAAGCCTCACGTGAAGAACAACATTCACTTTACATTCCTCACGAATCTCCAGAAACACACAACTGAGGAGGAAAATCTCAAAGAGAAACACAAATGATAGCGAACAAACACTCACTGACCTACATATGAGAGAGAGAGAGAGAGAGAGAGAGAGACAGATAGAGAGAGAGAGAGAGAGAGAGAGAGAGAGAGAACGAGAGAAATGATTCTCTCTCTAACATTAAGTGTTGCCTGATGTATAAGTACTGATTAGACTGATCATGTTGCTATGGTAACTAAATTCCATCACTTACACTGCTCTCTGAGCCACGCCCCTCTCTGGACCAATCACACACTCACGGACACGCCCACTATAATTAACCACCTGCATATTTATACATTATCAGAGCCAATCACAACAGCTGAAGTGTTTTTGGAGAGAGTGTGTGGATGTGTGTGTTTGTGTGTGTGGGTATCAGTGTTGCCGTGGGCGCCTGCTGTCATGGGAACCAGATTTCCTCCACCTGAGCTCAGAATAGTGCACTCAGCAGGGGGCGGGTCTAATCATGCCACAACAGCCAATCATAGCGCAGGAACCCTCTCTCATGTAGTGTCATTTAATCAAAGAAACACAACACAACACATGTGTGAACCCTCACATGAAACACCACTGAACACACTTTAACATGCAGTGAAACATACAAATACAACACAACGCTACACACTGAACATCATGACACTCTGTTTCAACATCTAACTGAAACACACAACACACACACACACACACACACCTCCTACGCAACACATGTCCCTGCTGTCACACACAGACTGAAGCTTCTCATCTCCAACAACCACAAATCAAACATCTCAAAGAGTATGTTAACAACACAAGTGTGTGTGTGGGGGGGTAGTTTAAAGCAGGAAACAAGATGACACACACACACACACACACACACACACATTGTTTCTTGGTGATTTGTATTTATTTGTGACCTCTCACCGGCCTCACACACACACACATACACATTCCTGTCATTGCTCTTCATTATGGAGCTCGTCCAGGAGGTCTGAGACTCAAAGCATTAGCATGTTAAAAGCCCTGCGGCCCGTCTCACACACACACACAATGGAGGTCAGAGTTTGTGCGACAGTGCGAGTGTGCGAGTCCAGAACCAGGAATCAGATCTCATAACACACGTGTGGCAGAGATTTAACTTCACATGTATAAAGAATACATTTGAGAGTTTATGAGCTGATCATTCTGGACTTCTGTTTCACACACACACACACAAACAAACACACAGTGATGTCATCTGTCCAGTTCAACACAGCAACAGAGTAGAGAAGTCATCCATAGATCACACACACACACACACACACACACACACTCAGGTAAAGTCTGCTCTAAATGGAAGTTCACTTAACAGTCAGCAAGACATCAGACAAACCCTAAACACACCCACACACACACAAGCTGAACCTTAGGGTCACAGGATTCACTCATGTGTGTGTGCGTGTGTGTGTGTGTGTGTGTGTTGGGGGTGTCAGCTCTCTTCAGAGTTTCTTGCAGTTTTTTACAACACACACACACACACACACACTGTGCGCCGCCCCACCCAGCAGGCATTTCTCAGGCTCCGCTGAGGTCGTCATGACGACTCACTGCTTAACAAAAGCATTTCTCAACGGCATTATTCACACAGCAGAAAAAAGAGAGAGAGAGAAGAGGGAGGAGGGGCGAGAGAGAGAGACATTGATGCTAGGGTTGTCAGGTGGTTGCTATGATGTTGTGTTAATTATTTTCTGTGTCAAATGAGTAAATTCTCACATGTTTCAGCCTATGAGTTCATTCACACATTTGACTTTATAACACAATTGGACTTAATAATAAACATCTCGAATGATTGACAGCAGAAAACTATCTTGACATCAGTAAAAGATCCGTAGAACATCTGCTGTGTAAAAACATGTCCGGAGGAGCACTTTAACATCCTTTAAACCACAAACATCTCACAAACATCTTCTGACAAACACCTGACAGTGAACACGTCTGGCAGACATCAGATAGACGTCTCTACAGTTCTTCAGATGTGACGGACCGACAACAAGCACTGAAACATCCTCCTGCATTCATCACACACTGCTCCCGTCGCTCTTGTGTTTACTATCAGCGTGATAATCTCTCAATGAGATTCAGTGGAGATCTCGCACGCGCTCACAGAATCAACATCCACCGGACGGGGAGCATTTGAAAGTGAAGACCCCTCGTTTCATCCAGATGCTCAATCACATATGTCGTGTGGGTCAATCTTTCCAAATTGAGATTTTGGGATGATCTGAAAGCTGAATAAATAAGCTTTTCATTGATGGTTTGATAGGATAGGATTTGATTTAGATAAAACTTTTTAAAACTCTGTAATTTGAGGGTGTACACAGCTTAGCATATTACTAACAAAAATACAATTTTGATATATTTACGGTAGGATATTCTCAAAAGATACCCATACAATGTTTTGTTGGTTTTCGCCATAAACATACCCGTGCTACCAAAGACTGGTTTTGTCCTCCAGGGTCACATATCAATCCCAGAATGCACTGCAACAAGCTCAGTGAACAACTTCATTTGAGATACTGAAACACACACACAGCAGTATTTTTCTCTCTCGTCGCTCTGCATGAGCACTGACACACGCCTCAGCAGGTGTGATGCGAGCGGTGTATTCTACTCTCTGATTGGCTGACACAGGTTTGATTCGATCCAAAACACACACACACACACACACACACACTAAACAGCACATGAAGTGAATTGTGATGTAATCGTCACGAATGAATCTCGAGTGTTTCTCTCGTTTCAGTGGGATGTGAATGCATCTCATGTGAGCGTGTCTCGGTCTCAGAGCATCACATACACTCATGACTAAACCTTCATCTGCTTCAGTGACTAAACCACCTAAAGCAACATTACTGTCCCACATTCACTTCTCATGTATTAATACTGACTCAAGAGAGAGAGAAAGAGAGAGAGGAGCAAAGGTCATGAATTATACATCACTGAACCAGCCTGGAAGTGCACACTAGTCACGCAAAGCTTCAGCAGATTCTCACCTGACACCGAGATCTTCATGGACGCCTCCAGCGGTCTGTTATTATCCAGAGCTTGACTAAGTCGAATCTCCCCGCTGCTCTGATTCACCATCACCAGATTCAGCTCGTTCCCGGCTTCAAAACTGTAGTGAAGCTGATCAGACACATCCGGATCGCTGGCCGGGATCCGTCCGATGACCCCCGATGGGAAGCTGTTGGTTTTATCCGTCACGTAGTTGTTGAACACAATCTGAAAGTTCTTCAGGACGGGGACGTTGTCATTCTTGTCCAGGAGTTTCACGTGGACGGTGGCTCTGCTCACAAGAGGAGCGGACGTGGCCTGAAC
Organism: Triplophysa dalaica; assembly: GCF_015846415.1. Taxonomy (NCBI): domain Eukaryota; kingdom Metazoa; phylum Chordata; class Actinopteri; order Cypriniformes; family Nemacheilidae; genus Triplophysa; species Triplophysa dalaica. Next base: position 181,573 of record NC_079551.1, on the reverse strand, counting down.
CACGATGATGTACTCCGACCACGTCTCGTAGTCCAGGTCAGTGAGAGCCGTGAGCTCTCCGGAGAAGATGTCCAGCTGGAAGACCTCAGGGATGTTTCCTTCCACGATCTGATACATGATCTGAGCGTTGCTGCCCTCGTCCGGGTCTGATGCAGAGATGAAGGCCACCACCAGACCGATGGGACTGTTCTCCTCCACCAAGATGTCAAACTCATCCTTCTCAAACACCGGCGGGTTGTCGTTGACGTCCAGAACCGTCACCTGAATGTCCACCGGAGTCTTGAGTGCAGGAACTCCTTTGTCAACCGCAAACGCTTGGAGATTATAGACCGGTGTGTTCTCACGGTCCAGGCGCCGCAGGCATCGCACGATCCCGGACGTGGACTCGATGATGAAGTCTCCGTCGCCGTCTTCTCCTCCCTGGAACGTGTAGAACACTCGGGCGTTGAGTCCGGAATCGCGGTCGGTTGCGGACACCTGCAGGACGCTGGTGAACACAGGGATGTCCTCCATGATGGAGCCCGCATAGCGGTCGCGTAGAAACACAGGCGAGTTGTCGTTGACGTCGTTCACCAGGATCTCCAGATACGTGGTGTCTGATTTCTGTGGGATGCCGTTGTCTCGGGCCGTGATGGCCAGCGTGTACGACACCTGATCCTCATAGTCCAAATCCATCTGTGTGGTGACGGCGCCGCTGTCCGGGTCGATGTTAAACTGCGGGATGTTGTCGTCCATGAAGTACGTGATGCGAGCGTTCTCCCCCGTGTCCTCGTCCGTGGCGCTGATGATAACCACAGTAGTGCCCACGGCTCGGTCTTCATTGATGTTCACCGTGTAATGGGAACTCTGGAACACGGGTCTATGCGTGTTGGCGTCCGTGACGTTCACGCACACTTTGGCCGTGTCCAAGCGTGTGCCATCAGACGCCGTGACCGTCAGGACGTACTGTCTTTCTAGCTTGTAGTCCAGCGGGAGGGCAAGCGTGATCAGTCCACCGCCGCTCTGACTGGTGATGGAGAAACGGTTGCGCGTGTTTCCGCTGGAGATCTGATACGTCACCACGCTGTTAATATCCCGATCCACGGCGGACACGGTGACCACGCTCGTTCCTACGGCTGCGTCCTCGTTCAGACGCATGTAATAGGACTTCTGCGTGAACTCGGGGTTGTTGTCATTGACGTCTAAAATAGTCATGCTAATGCTAGCGGACGAGGACATGGAGGGCGTGCCGTGATCTCGAGCTTCCACGCCGAAGTTATAAAAGTCCACACTCTCTCGGTCCAGTTCTGACGATACGATGATCCAGCCTGTGCTGTTGTTGATGGTGAAGGGGAGGTTGGGCGTGGTCTCTGTGAGGCGGTACTCCAGACGGGAATTGTCGCCAGCATCGGCGTCCACCGCCTGAACGTGAATGACTGAATATCCCACAGGAACGTTCTCCAGAACTGTCGCCTGGAACGGTGTACTGACAAATATAGGGGCGTTGTCGTTGACGTCCAGCACCTGAACCGTGACCAGGCCACTGATGTTGGACAGAGGTGGACGTCCTCCGTCTTGCGCTCGGATTCGAAGCGTGTACTCTTTATTTATCTCATAGTCCAGCTGACTCACCAGATCCAGTTTACCGGTCTGAGCGTCAATGTAAAACTGACCCCGGGTGTTACCGCTCATGATGCTGAAATGGACGACACCGTTGTTCCCGCGGTCCAGATCGGTGGCCGTCACCTGCAGGATCTCAGTGTTGGGCGTCTGGTCTTCTGGAACCCGGACCACGTAGCGTTTCTCGCTGAACTGCGGCGCGTTGTCGTTATCGTCCTCCACCACGATGTGCACCGTCGCCGTGGCGCTGCGGGGCGCGGGATCGCGACCTTGGTCGTTCGCTTCCACCAGCAGCACGTAGGATTCGGTGGTCTCGCGGTCCACGGGCCCTCTTGTGCGTATGATGCCAGAACGGGAGTCGATCTCAAACACGCCGCTGGTCCTGGTGTTGTTCAGTAAATGATACAGAACGTTTCCGTTCACGGGAGCGTCTCCGTCTGTGGCACGTACTGTCAGAACCTCGTAACCGATCTCCAGGTTCTCTCTCACGCTCTCTTTATAATCCTGCTGTTCGAACATGGGGTCATGGTCGTTCGTATCCCTCACCGATACTGTAAGCGTGGCCATGGCGGTGCGGCGCGGCGTCCCGTGATCCACCGCCGTCACCCTGAACACATGCGTGTCTTTTGTTTCTCTGTCCAGTATATCGGCGGTAGAAACCACACCGCTGACCGGGTCAACGGTGAAGAGACTGCTGGAGCGACTGTCAAAAAGAGCTTCCAGAAAATAGTCCAGTCGCCCGGCCTCGCCCTCATCCTGATCAACTGCTTTTAAAACAACAACAAAAGTCCCGGCGGGTTGATTCTCTGGGACAGACACCTGATACATGGGAGGCTGAAACTGAGGGCTATTGTTGACGTTCCTCCTGCGCCGGTTCAACAGACCCGAGTCTGAGCGCGCGGCCCAGCGCAATAACTTCATCAGGTGACTTCGAGTAAACGGGCCGCGACCCACGCGCCAATGCGCATGCACGACGCGCGTCTGCACCCCTCTCTCGCGTCCCACGCAGCGCAGGTGAAACTCCAGCAGAGAGTCGCGGGTGAAACAGAGCGGCGTTGAGGTGAACAGCTGGCCATCGCTGAAGTGAAGCGCTGAGGTCTCGCTCACGTTACACAGAGTCTCGTGCCGCGGGTAACTGGGTAACACATCAGACACCCGGAAAACAGCCGAGCCCGCGTCCCTACACGCCGAACCTTTGATCAAACTGATAATTTCCACGTCCACTTTTCCAGTCCTCTTGCGTTGGTTTACACAGTTCCTGCCGTGGACGTGCACATCATACTGGCTGGCCAAAAGGTGTCTGAAACCCGACGCGTCGTCCGCGCACTCCTCCACCGCGTACACAGCGAACGGGTTCGAGGGAAGCGCGTCGCATTTCACGGAGCCCGAGAGCGCGAGCGCGCCCGCACTCGGGCGCAGGAAGCTCTCCGTAAATCCGGGCTGGATGAGCTGCTCGAGCGCGCAGGACGCGCCGCTCTCCAGCGCGACGATCGCGGCGCCCGGTCCCGCATCTTCACTCACGTGAACGACGAAACAATCCGCGACCCACGGGAGTTTCAAGCACCCGAAAACAACGAGCAACAAATCCCACGGTGCGCCGAACATCTCTCCTCAGTGCTGCGCGTCCACGGCGTGTGAATCAAACGCAGTTTCTCGCCTCAAACTTTGCGTGTGGAGTCTCCATGCTCATCCACGCACTGCAGTCGCGCGCGCGCGCACACACATACACCTCTAGTCAATATGGGGGGGGGTTCATTTACATAAACCTGATTCAGAGCACGGGGGAAGAAGGGGGGGTAGCGAGGGGGGTGAGGGGTATCCTATGGATGGGGGCAGATCTTAAAAGGGCAACTGTTACTGCCCAGCACGCACGAGCTCAAATCTGCCAGTGATTCAAACAGCATTTACATTTGACTGAGAACTCAATAAAAACTGTTTTTTAAAATTGGTTTCACTACAATAACTACATCGAAATAGTCGAAATTATATTTGTACTAAAACTTTGGTAACACAACTCTAATGAATCCATCACAGAATGGATTTACATACAAAGAAATTAAAACACTTATACTTTGTTATCTCAATGAAAAAAGTAAAAATGTTCAAATCTCTTTAACATAATAATAAGGAATAAACACACATAAAAAATAGCAACACAACTATAAACAAAAACAAAGAACATACTTACTATACAAAACACAGAAGAAACTCTTCATTCATTCGCATCCACACAATGTTGTTGTTCTTTACTAAGAATCTTAGTATATTAAGAAAATTGTTCTTTAAACAAAGACACGAAAGTGCAAAATAAAAAGTGACAATATAAAGAGGATTAGCCAGAAAAACAGACAACACACAAACCGCTTCATCCAAATAAAACATCTCAGTAAATCTGGAAATAGAAAGAGGTCATGAGGTCACTGGCGGTTCAGTTATTTTAATGTGTTTTAATGGATAAAGGACATGTTTTATAA
>NC_079551.1:170000-172500 GCF_015846415.1 Triplophysa dalaica | reverse complement strand
TTTTTCGAGCCGTCTCCTGCCTTCTTAATGAGGATCACACCTGCAAACCCATGATCCAGATCCCACAGATACACGGACGAAACCCCGCCCTCGAAATACCTGACGGGAGCACAACACGTCAATCACCGGCGGGTGGCCAATCACAGCGCTCTCAGTCTCCTGCACATGCGTGTACTCACAGGTCTCTGTATTGGTCGAAAGCGTTGTTGGCCTCCACCTCCAGCTTGCGGAGGCGAGCAGACGGCATGGCTCCATCATCTATAGGAGGCTCGTACTTATTGCTCCAGGGGGATCTGACATCACACAACAACACAAACACGTGTGACATTCAACCACAACCCACTCACTGAACACGTGTGACGGCAGTGTGGTGATCTGACCTGTAGGAGTCGCCGTCACGGTTGTAATCACACAGAAGATAATCTTTGCCCACCACTTTATCACGAGCGATCTTCAGCGGCTGATCCACAGACGACAGCAGATCTTCACACAGACTGGGTACCTGCGCACAGACACACACACAGACACACACACAGATGAAACTAACGTCCTGCTAGGGAGATAGTGTAGTCTGTCACACACACACACACACAGTGAAGTCTCGTCCTCCTCATTAAACACGTGTGTGTGAAGGTGAAACTCTCTCGCCCCGCTGACTGACTGACACACACACACACTAATGACACATAACAACAACCGCAGTGCATAACAACAAGTGCGCGCTTGTGTGTGAGTGAGTGTGTTTGTGTGCACGCATGTGTGTATAACTTAGTGAGTGAGTGAGTGAGTGTGTGTGCATATATAAGTGAGTGTGTGAGTGAGATTGTGTGTGTGTGCGCATGTAAGTGAGATTGTGTGTGTGTGTATTAATGAAGATCACTGACAGTGAGAGTACGAGTTGTTCTGCATCTGACTGAACGCTGTGAAAAGAAACACAATCTCATGCTTCAACAAGAGATGAACAACTCGACAAACACATACAACACATGTGATGTAGAGAAGCCCGTCTCAGAACAACACAATCTGTAGCCGTCAACAGAGAACAAACACAACACATGAAACACAACTTTATACTTCCACACAAATCAAACATCATGTGTGTTGTGCATTAACATCTTTACACAACACCGGTCACACACAGACACACACTCACCAGGTCGATGAGGTCACTGAGGTTCTTCTCGATCTGTTGTGGAGGCAAACGCCTCATGAGGTCCAGAGCACAATCCAACTGCTGGTCATTCTGTACAAACACACAAACACCACATTAATCAACACACACATATATATGTCAACAACACAACTCACAGACACTCTCTGTAGTGTCTGTGATGTGAATGTCTTAAAGCAGTTGTGTAAGCGCTCAGATACACATACTTTGTGTTATGACACACCAGTACACAAATTGATGTCGAACGCACACACAACCTGACGCACACACACGACCGGAACCAGCAGACCGATCGCTGAACCCAAACACAACCGCTCTCGTCTCAACAACACCTCCTGCTCCTGACACACACTGTGCGTGTGTGTCAGTGTGTGTGTGGGGTCAAAGGGCAGATGAGGAGGTGACCTGAGATTGAGACCACCTGCTCGGAGTCTGTTACAGGCTCTCATGTAAACGCTCCAGAGTGTGTGTATGTGTGTGTCTGTGATGTAAATATGAGGTGCTGTTGATGAGAGAGAGCACAATTCACTCTTAAAGCACAAATATTTAAGTTTGTTAAGAGCCGAGACGACGTTGTGTGTTTTACAACACACTCCACACAACTCTAAACACACATGACGCACAACTAATCATCTAGATAAGAAATACTGCACAGCTGTGTCACGAGATTCTTGTTTTAATCACATTGTACTACAATCCTGACACACAACAAACATAACTACTACACAACAGCAAAAATAAGGTGAACATCACAACAAACATGACGCACAATCAATGTTGTGACGTTGTGTTTACTGATGCTGACATCAAACATGACTGGAAGTGAAACCATCAATGTTTACATCAATCACACACACAAAACAAAACTCACAAACCCTAACCCTTCACTCACAAACGTACAGAAATAAACGCACAAACACAACTCTAGACTTGTGTCAGCTGGTGTTTAAAATAAAACCTTAATTGTGGTTCAATTGATCCACACAACTGTGTTATTGTGGTGATTTGGGAAAAACAGTGAACAACAAGATTTGTATATTTACGTTCATCAGTAAATCAACACTCAGATTGTGTTACACAACTCTGAAGTGTAAACAAAACCTCATGACATGAATGTATTTATCTGTGAATGACACACAACATGACAACGGTTGAAAGTGTACATACCAACAACAGTGAACATATCTGATTGTTAAAACACAACAACACAAATCTACACAAAGCGCTAACAAACCTGTACACATGCATCATTAAGTTTTTGTGTTGTTGTTAAGGATAAGTGTGTATTTTGGTTCTCAATGATGTGTGTGTGTGTGTGTGTGTGTCTGT
>NC_079551.1:110000-157500 GCF_015846415.1 Triplophysa dalaica | reverse complement strand
TTACTGTCACACTGAATGTGAGCTACACTCTCTCATTCATCTGTCATGATGAGGGTCTTCATCACACAACACTCCACCTGACCTGACACATGCACACACACACACAAACACACACACATAGTGAGAAATACAAACAACTTTCCTCAGAGAGTGACAGTGTGTGTCTGTTTGTGTGTGTTAGTGTGAGTCTGTTTGCATTAGTGTGTGTGTGTGTGTTTTTGTTTGTGTGTGATGCATTGTTCTGTGCATGAGTGTGTGTTAGTGTGAGTCTGTTTGTTTGTCTGTGTGTGTGCAGTGTATGTACAGTTGAAAGAAAAAGTATGTGAACCCTTTGGGCTTACTTGGATTTCTTCATAAATTGGTCATAAAATGTGTTCTGATCTTCATCTAAGTCACAACAATAGAGAAACACAGTCTGCTTAAACTAATACCGCACAAACATTATACGTTTTCATGTTTTTATTGAACACAACATGTAAACATTCATAGTGCAGGGTGGAAAAGTATGTGAAACCCTAGGCTAATGACTTCTCCAAGAGCTCATTGGAGCCAGGAGTCAGCCAACCTGGGGTCCAATCAATGTGATGAGATTGGATGTGTTGATTAAAGCTGGCCTGTCCAATAAAAAACACACACCAGTTTTGAGTTTGCTGTTCTGAAGAAGCGATGTCTGATGTGAACCATGCCTCACACAAAAGAGCTCTCAGAAGACCTACGATCAAGAATTGTTGACTTACATAAAGCTGGAAAGGGCTACAAAAGTATATCTAAAAGCCTTGATGTCCATGTGTCCACGGTAAGACAGATTGTCTACAAATGGAGAAAGTTCAGCACTGTTGTTACACTCCCTAGGCGTGGTCGTCCTGTAAAGATGACTGCAAGAGCACAGCGCAGAATGCTCAATGAGGTGAAGAAGAATCCTAGAGTGTCAGCTAAACACTTACAGAAATCTCTGGCACATCCTAACATTTTTGTTGACAAATCTACAATAAGGAAAACATTAAACAAGAATGGACTTCATGGGAGGACACCACGGAGGAAGCCACTGCTGTCCAAAAAAAACATTGCAGCACGTTTGAAGTTTGCAAAAGAGCACCTGGATATTCCACAGCACTACTGACAAAACATTCTGTGGACAGATGAAACCAAAATTGAGTTGTTTGGAAAGAACACACAACACTATGTGTGGAGAACAAAAGGCACAGCACACCAATATGAAAACCTCATCCCAACTGTGAAATATGGTGGAGGGGGCATCATGGTTTGGGGCTGCTTTGCTGCCTCAGGCCCCAGACGGATTACTGTCATCGATGGAAAAATGAATTCCAATGTTTATCAAGACATTTTGCAGGAAAACTTAAGACCATCTGTCCGCCAACTGAAGCTTAACAGAGGATGGACGATGCAACAGGACAACGACCCAAAGCATAGAAGTAAATCAACAACAGAATGGCTTCAACAGAAGAAAATACGCCTTCTGGAGTGGCCCAGTCAGAGTCCTGACCTCAACCCGATTGAGATGCTGTGGCATGAGCTCAAGAGAGCCATTCACACCAGACATCCCAAGAATATTGCTGAACTGAAACACTTTTGTAAAGAGGAATGGTCCAAAATGTCTCCTGACCGTTGTGCAGGTCTGATCTGCAACTATAGGAAACGTTTGGTTGAGGTTATTGCTGCCAAAGGAGGGTCAACCAGTTATTAAACCCAAAGGTTCACATACTTTTTCCACCCTGCACTATGAATGTTTACATGTTGTGTTCAATAAAAACATGAAAACGTATGTTTGTGCGGTATTAGTTTAAGCAGACTGTGTTTCTCTATTGTTGTGACTTAGATGAAGATCAGAACACATTTTATGACCAATTTATGAAGAAATCCAAGTAAGCCCAAAGGGTTCACATACTTTTTATTTCAACTGTATGTATGTGATGCATTGTTGTGTGCGTGTGATGCAGTATCTGTATGTTTTTTTGTGTGTGCATCTGTTTGTTTGTGTGTGTATGTCTGTTTGTGTGTGTTTGTGTGCGTGTGTATGTCTGTTTGTGTCTGTTTGTGTTCGTTTTTGTGTGACTTTGAAAGGGACTTTGTGAAAACCTTCAGATGTGATTTAAATGCAAATAAAAGTGTAAAGAAATGATGTTTGTGATTGAATCAGAGGTGAAATGATGTGAGTCTGTGAATCTTCAGATGAAAGGAATAATACAAATGTCATTCTAATGTTCTTGCTAGTTCTTCCTCACAACCATTTTCTCATCTCTGTAAAGGTCTTTTTTTTACGTCAGACTGGCAATTTTCTCTCTCTGATTCATTCCCTCAGAATCATCATTTCTCTTTGTATGTGTTAAACATTACTGAAGATTCATTTCATTATTCATTTCCACAGATAATACAGCACTCGCAGCCTCTAACCGCTGGCGCTTCACTGAATCTAACACAATGAAAGGAAGGAGAGGGATCAACACATGATGTTGGCGTGAGCGGGGACAGTTTGTGTCTGTTGTCATGTGTGAGTGAAGAATAAAACTTGTCTGACATTTCCAGCTTGTGTTGGTCTCAATCAGAGCTTTGTATCGACACAAACTTCTTCCATTCACTCACTGCGTGGGTTTCCAAAGAGTTTTCCAAGCCTTCATCTCTCTCTCTCTCTCTCTCTCTCTCTCTCCTGTCTGTACATCCATATGAGTCACTGCAGAAATAAACAACATCACAAATCTTTCAAACACACAATAAAGATATTTTTCACCGCTTTATTAAGATGAAGCTCTTTTCAACAAGAACAAACCTAATAAAAGACAAGTACCAAAAATACTCCCTTTTTATTTACAGTAGGCCTACAAGTATCAAATATACAAAACAAAATGATCTGGGGACATACAGAAAATACAGTGCAATATATTAAATAATAAAACATGTCCATATATCTCAACCAAATACTTATTTTTTTGATAATTTATTTCTTATGTATTATTAAATGTATTGTTGAATATATTTATTTATATTCAGTATTATTATTATATGTTTTATATCGTTTTAGGTAAATTATTTAATATATTGACAAATATAAACAAAAATGTATTTTTTGTCAAACTCTATCTCTTCATTGTGTTCATGTTAATGTGTTTACAGTCTCTCACTCTGTCTGAGGGGCGTTGATTTTATGTCGCGACGCGACGCTCGCCCGACACGAGCACGAGGGTTTGATGAGCGTCAGATGAGATATTAACAGAAGTTAACACACTTCACATGTAAGTGAGGGACGGATGACGGTCGAGCGCTCGATAGATTATTCACATTATTATCACTCACTCACGTGTTCAGGCAGCTTGTGTAACAGTTTGTTTAATAAATGGAGAAACTCCGGATCGCCTTGGTGCTGGTGAGCGCGTGCCTGTGGCCGACCTTCGCGCGCAGCTCAGGTGAGTGGCGGGAAGCGCGCGAAGAACGAGTCAGGTGTTCTCAATAATCCATTATGTTTAGTGCCGTAGGCTATGACGAAGACTTCTCTAAGAATATATTTCGTTTATTGGGTTACGTTTACTGGAAAATATTTTCTTTTAGTTTTATCTGAGAACCTATTTGTTTCTCAGGCCTGTAGAAATGTAAACATTTAAGGCAGGATTCTGTTAACAGGTCGGCTTTATTGTATGCATGCATGCATGCATGCTTGTGTAATGATTTGTGTAATGATGATAAATGAATTTGGTGTTATGTGGATGATGTGACATTTTATTAATCTTTCACTGCTAAAGAGATTTAGTATTTTACACATTCAAAAATATCAGTGAGGACACAAATAACGTGGAAATAGCATGCAGTCGTGTGTCGTTTTGTGTGTGTGTGTGTGTGTGTGTTAGACTGTTGTGAGGGAGATATTCTGCTTCTGCTGGACTCATCTGGTCACGTCAACTCATCCCAGTTTACGAAACTGCTGCACTTCCTCTCTGAGCTTCTGAGGCCATTCCTATTGGGCCGTGGTCAGGTGAGGGTGGGGCTTGTGCAGGTGGGAACTCCTCCGAGCCTGGAATTTGGCCTGGACACTTACAATACCCAGAATGCCCTACAGGAGGCACTGAGGAGGACGCAGCAACTCCGTGGAGTAGCGGACACAGCGGACGCGTTGCGATTGGCTCAGAGAATACTGCGTGTGGACGGTCAAGCCGAAGCCACACGTAGAATAATCCTCTGGCTCACAGACGGGGTGGGGCCGGGAGAAGTGGACGGACCAATGGCAGTGATGCGGCAACAGGGCGTGTCTGTATTAGCTGTTTCGACGGGGGCAGGAAATTATCACGTGCTATGCGACGCAGTGACTCCGCCCATCGAAAAACACCTGTATTTTGTAGATGTTGATGACATCATCATCATCACCGAAGACCTGAGGGAGGCCATCATACGTGAGACATTCACAACCATGTTACTAGAAAATATTTTATTTAACGCAGTAGCGCGCCAAGATAACGAAGTCCGTCTTTCTTTCAGAGTTGATCCGTGCCGAGCGTCTGCAGGTGAGTGATGTTCGCTCTCGCAGCGCCGTTCTGCAGTGGAGGCCGGTGCTCAGTGGAGGTTTGGAGTCCTACGAGCTCCATTACGGCCCTGACCCATCCAGTGGCACGACGGGCTCCATCAGCAAAGAGTCCAAAAGCAAACTCACCATTCCTGGAGACTCCAGCTGGACCCAACTCAACAACCTGCAGCCCGACACAACCTACACTGGACGACTCATTCCCCAAACCAACATTCACCAGATCAAAACACTCAACGTTATCTTCAGAACCCTGCCTGGTGAGGACACCCAACGATCTGCCCTGATCTATTAAAAGAGAGAACGTTTCTTTCTTCGTAACTTAACTCAGTTTGACTTCCTCTAGAGCCCTTTGGTCCCGTCAAAGTCATTGTGTCTGATTTGGGTCCGGACCGCTTGCGTGTGAGCTGGTATCCAGTTCAACCCGAGCAGGTCCAGCAATATCGTGTGGAATATGGAGCGATTCCCAGCGGGCCGGTCCGAACGATGACACTGCCCTCCAATCAGAGCACCGCTCTCCTCAAACTCCTCCAGAAACACACTGAATATCTCATCACTGTCACTGCGCTGCACTCCTCTGGCCAGCAGAGGGCCACGTCCATTAAAGCCTGCACATGGGAAGGTGCGGACAACAAAAATATCATACATGACTTAGTTATGATACGACTAAACTCATCCATTGTTTCTATCAGTTCCCCCTGCACTAGCTGACCTTTGGCTGACCCCAGCGGGGCGGGGCTCCGTGAACGTTGATTGGCGGGGCGGAGGAGAGGGGCTGATGGGATATTGGGTGAGTTGGAAGAATGAAGACTGGCCGTCGTCTTCCTCACTGTTCCTGCCACCACGTTCACAGTCCACCCTGCTGTCAGAGCTGGGCCACACCAGTCGGGTGTGTGTGTCGCCCGTGTATGAGACCGCCCGCGGCGAGGGCCTCTGCTGTACTGCACACACCTGAACAGGTAGACACACACACTGTCACATATATATGAGTCTAAACTCTTCACACAATGTTTTCTTTATATGACGTGTGTGCAGATTCAGCATGAACCAGCGGCAGCGGACTGACTGGACGTTAAAAACAGCTCATGTTGTTATTTATACAATCAGAGATTGTCTGGACGGCACTGACACTCCCTTCATCTGATCTGAACTGTCTGTTATTTAAACTGTTAGACAAATTGTAACATATAACCTATAGACAACCCGATGATGTCACACATCATGTGTTCTGCAGCGCTAATCTCTTGATCGTGTTTTTGTCAACTTTTATATATTTTGTACTTTAATAATTACAAAATTGTGGCAATTATTTTATCAAGTTTCCTCCTATCATGGATTTTTTAAAAAGGTCACGGGATATGGATTCACAGTATCGCTCACTGTCATGCGCAACTACATGAATGGGAGTCAATGGGATAGAAAGTATAGTGTGCACACACACACACATGTGAGGTTTACTTTGTGAGGACTTTCCATAGGCGTAATGTTTGTACACTAGACTAACTGTAGTATATGAAGAGTTGGTTCCACAATGAGATGACTCCAATATAAAAAGAAATCTAAATTATGTTTTTTTATCATGTTTTCATGTTTTTATTGTGTTAGGTAGCTGAATTTATTTTAACTAGAACGGCCTAAATCAAAACAAAACAACTGCAGTTTGATTTATATTAATTAAAAACGGGGTTATCTCATTGTGGAGTCGACGTCACGGTTACGTCACTGCCCGCTGCGCGCGCATACTGGTGGCAGAAAAACTGTGGAAACAAAGCAGCAATGAATGAAACGTAGTAGACAATTCCTTCAAAAACGTGTTTTTGTGTTATTGTATGTTAGAATAGGAATGGTATAAAGTATGATGTTATTTCCTATGGAATACCGTCGTTGAATATGACATTTAAGCTAATCACGCCATTAAACGAACAGGATGGACTAAAGAAATCATCCTGATACTCACTTCTGTGTGTTTATTTTAATCTCAGGTAGGTTGTCTATACTGTTTAACACACATAAATGCAAAATATACTATGTAACGTATGAATCCATTTGAATTGGTCCCTACAATGTTGTGTATAAGTACAAGAACGCGCGCACACACACACACTATCAATACAGCAGCAGTATTGAATTGTGTTAACTGTACCAAAACACGTGTGTGTGTTTCAGTTGTGTGTCTGCAGACACTTGGCGGCAAGACTGAGAATTGAAAATAAAATCGTTTGTTTCATATTTGAATGCAACATTAACTGTTATTAAGAAATACGGGGAATGCAATGTTGTGTATTATACAAACAAACATGAACCACGGTAAACACAATTACACTCAATTATCATAATTATTGCTTCTACACACTCAAAATAAACACTACATCTCAAACACTCATTCATCCATTTTCAGTTTGGTTACTGACTAAAATTTGAAGAGTTTGGTTCCAAAATGAGATAATGTCAATCAAACTGCAGTTGGTTTATTTTGATTAAAGCCATAATAACAAACAAAAAAATACAGCTAACTTACAGAATAAAGACATGATATTTATTCTATTTTTTAAAGCGAGTTTGCTCATTTCGGAACCAAACTCTTAATTTGTTTACCACGGTTAAGCGTCTTCTTCCTCACAGCAGGCGGCGCTGTGACAGTTTCACATTCGGCGCACGCGCACACATCCGCCGTGATCATGTCGCGAGCGACGGGTGGGTTTCTGCCCGGTGACGGGATCCTGATCGCGGGGGAACTCTATTCTGGCGTCGCGCTCACGCTCGAGAACTGCCTGCTTCCCCCCGAGCGGGTGCACTGCAGCCCGTCGCGCGCCCACGGGCTGCCCGCGCGCACAGAACAGCAGCTGCGCAGCCGGATGTGCGAGATGATCCAGAGCGCGGGAATACTGCTGCGGCTGCCACAGGTGCGCGAGACTGTCACCCGAGTTTTACCCTCAGAGTTTATGTGCTGGAAACCAGTCTGAGGCGGTCTGTTTGAATAGATCAAGACCGGATTATACAAACTCGCCGCCTCAGACTGGTTTAGATGCGGTTTAAGAAACACTAGTTAACCACAATAACTCAAATAAACTAGCATTGCACGCAGATTAACAAAACAAGGCGAGTTTACCTCACGGCCACAACAAACATGGCGGATGAGATTTGTTGATCAGTGTCTTCTGTTTATTTCCCTTAAGACTATTTAACACATAATAGTAGTTTTTGTGTCAATGCATTTCACAGGTCGCCATGGCAACGGCCCAGATCCTCTTCCAGCGGTTCTTCTTCTGTAAGTCGTTGGTGAAACACTGTGCAGAGGTGAGAAATGTGTTATCAAAGCGTCTGTCCCGTCCTGTTATGACCCGTGACTCATGAGCGCTCACGTGTCCCGTGACGCAGACGGTGGCCATAGCGTGTCTTCACCTCGCGTCGAAGATCGAAGAGGAGCCGCGGCGAGTGAGGGACGTGTTGAACGTGTTCCATCACCTCAAACACAGCACAGGACACAGGTAACACAGTGTGTGTGTGTGTGTGTGTGTGTTTGGATTCGTTCTGATTGGATGGCTGTCTCCGTCTCTCAGGTGTGTGAGTCCACTGCTCCTGGACGACACTTACGTCAACCGCAAGAGTCATGTGATCAAAGCTGAGCGGCGCGTCCTGAAGGAGCTCGGCTTCTGTGTCCACGTCAAACATCCTCACAAGGTCAAACTGATGATGGCTCACACAAAGGTCAACACAACACACAGAGGAAGAGTTTGTTTTGAGTGCGTGTTTGTGCGTTTGTGCAGGTGATCGTGATGTATCTTCAGGTTCTGGAGGGTGAGAAGAACACCAGACTTGTTCAGATGGCCTGGTGAGATCTGTTCTGACACAGACATCATACTGAACACGCATGAATCACACGTGTAACACACAAACTCTCTCTCATTCAGGAACTACATGAACGACAGTTTGCGGACGGATGTTTTCTTAAGATTCAGGGCTGAAACTGTCGCATGTGCGTGTATCTTCCTGTCTGCAAGAGTGTTACAGGTTAACACACACGCCTACTCAAACATACACACATACTCAAACACACAGTCACATGATTTTCTCTCTCTTTGTGTGTTGTGAAGATTGCTCTTCCTGATCAACCGCCCTGGTTCCTGCTGTTTGGGGCATCAGAAGAGGACCTGAAAGAGATCAGCATGTGTATTCTGAGGCTGTACACGCTGCCGTGTGATCCGTTGGCTGATCTTCAGCAGCAGGTGGAGGAGACACGTTTAACGCTGGAGACCAAACCTGCGTCAGAACCGCCGGTGACGGACACCCTGACACGTGACTCGTCGTCGACCAGTTTCTCTCCCGCATCTAAAGCTGGTGAGCTCATACACACCGATGTCACACACACATCCAATATAGTGTGTTTATGTGTGTCCTTCTCTTTCAGCGTCTCCTGCTGATGCTCCAACCAATCACGAATCTCCGCTGTCCAAACACGTCCTCAGAAACATGTGTGGAAAGATCTCCAACAGAGACGGGTGAGTGAACACGAGTACTCATGATATAGTGCATGAGTGTTTCTCTCTTCTACTCTGTGTGTTTGTCTTCAGGAGGAAGCGTCTGAGTCGCAGTGATGAAAGACGAAACACTCACTGCCGCCCATCACCCCCCCGCCGCAGGTAACACCTCACCTGAGTCTCGCTCTCTTACACTGACCACAACCAACACAACCTGTCTCTCTCTCTCTCAGGCGCAGTCGTAGCGTCTGCTCTCCAGAACCGTCTTTCTCTCCTGGACGTTCAAAGTCTCACCGGCACAGAGACAGACAGCGAGGTCGCCAGCGAGTGCGAACGAACGGATATTCGCCTCACAGGACATGATGAAGGTGATGTCATCAGATGGGCGGGAGCAAAAACCGACCAGCATGATGGTGTTTACAAACTCACTCATGATTCTAACGTCTTGAGAAAAGAATCCTTTGTATTTTTGAGAGACGTGTTCTGAAGAGTAGAATCAAACTGTCATGACTGCTTTAAGTCGCTCATTAGATACATCAATAAATAAATCACGTTCGATGAATCCGTGAACAGCGTTGACATTTTAAGAGGGATTTATTCTGACAGACATTTATCATCCAGTTATGTGTTGACTTGCTGAAAGTTTGCCAATGATAGTTAACGAAAACAGTTGTTAGAACTATAGAAGACCTTTGATAAAAACAATTATCTAACCATACAACAGATCAACATTACCACAGTAAACATGTTCTTTGTTTTATATTCATTTGATGTTTTTCTAAATTGCTTTGGATATCAACCTATATTATTAACATCTGCATTTTTGGAATGCGTGTGTTCGCATGAAAAAGGAAAATTGGAAATGCATTTGAAATAAAAGAAAGTTCTAGGATGTTTGTCTCTGTGGGACTGCGTGCGTTTGCTAACTCAAGAGTCAGAGTTTAATTGGGCTGGTGGAGTAAAATTAATCCCTGATGTGTGAAAATGCTCGTTCAGCTCAACACATCATTTCCTGCCATCTGTCAAATGATTGACAGCTGAAAAAACAAGTCCAACTTTAAACCTCAACCCTGTTGCATACCAACTGTGTGTGAAGATATAGTGCAGTGTGGGCTACACTGGGACGTTACAAAGGGTTTTTGAACCATTTCAACTTTTTGTCTCAACAGTGAACACGGCGACATCCTAAAGATGATAAAACTGCTCTTAATGTAACATTGCATATCAACCCAGTTCAGGAACATGACATCTGTAATCTGTTTTACACAATTTCTTTAATTCAAGATACTATAATGACTGTTCACAGTGTGTCTCTCTCAGGAGGAAGTGTCTAAAGACCCATCCTCAATGCATCAGCCTCCAGAGACACATGAGTTAAGTGTCAACACAATCAGTTCAGCTGTCTGTCTCTCGCTCTAATGTGCAGAAATCTCGCTGTCAGCTCTATTCGTCATCCATCACATGGAGATGTGCATTAAATAGAATTATTTATCAATCTATACATATATATTTATCTGCTGAAAAATGTATTTTATAGGTATGAGTAAAATGATAATTTTGTTGACAAATCATGCTTTTTATTGTTTTATTGTGTAAGTTTGTTGTATTTTATTGATGATTTATTATAACTTAACAAAAAAAACCCAACTGCAGTTTAATTGATATTACGTGTCTTTGAATTCACAATAAAAAACATGATATTTGAATAAACTACTTCTCACATATAGAAATATGGGAAAAGATTATTTCCAAGAAAAGATAACTCCATCTCCTCCATACTATATTTTTTGAAAAATCTTGTTTTTTTATTGTGCATTCCAATTAATATCCATCACACTTCAGTTGCTTTGTTTTGATTTAAGGCATAACTAAAAAATTCAGCTAAAAAACACAATAAAAACATGATAACAAACATAATTGATTTTTTATTGTTTTATCTCTTTGGAAATAAACTCTTCATACATAGAAAGTATATAAAGTTAAAGTATATACATTTTTATTTTTAACCCATATTTCAAACTGAGTGGTTAGTAAATGATGTCATCTGTAAGCGGAGGACAGGCCATAACATGTGTTCTGATGAGAAACCTGGTGCTGTGGTGTCTTTGCTAATGAGTTGAGCTGCTAACAAGTCCAGGATTAATGAGTCTGGTGGGGTTAATTATTTGTCCGTGTGTGAAAATGCTTGTTCAGCACTTGTGTCCTAATGCATGAAGATCTCCGGTGGAATCTCGCTGGCCATTCACGGCATGTTCTCCTGCCACACGAGGGCCAGGATGGAGCAGATGTTGTTGAAATGTGTTGGGTAACCATGGTGATGGAGGGTTTGAGATCAGTGAGACGTCACAGAGAACGCTCCGAGAGAAGCTTCATAAAGCGTCAAAAAGACTTCCAGCAGCCAATCGATTGGTTTTCAGGTGAGTCATGGCCGCTACGGGCAAACCCGTGAACTCTGCTCAGCGTATGGTTTCATCTCCTCTATACATCACCTTCTACATCTTACTGGTGCTGCTGGGGAACCTGGGTAATGCCACGGTCATCGGTGTGGTCGGAGAAAGCATTTTGTGGAGTCAAGGAGTCATCCGCAGCGCCGATGTCATTCTGGTCAACATGGCTTTCTCCAACCTAATGGTGTCGTTGGTGAGAAACTCTCTTCTGGTGGTGTCTGACCTGGGAATAGAGGTATGATCAAAGAATTGATGGATGGATGGATGGATAGATAGATTGTTGATTTGTTGGATAGAAGGATGGATGATCGTTGGTTTCTTGGCTGGATAAATGGGTGAAAGAATCAGGATGAACGAAGTGATAAAGAAACACATTCTCTGCCTCAAAATCCACATGACAAAAAAGTCTACAAGAGTCTATTTTACACTGATCCAACAAATTAAGTCTAAATCAGACTCTCTGGATCAGCACACATGAATCTTAAGATTTTAAAATTTACATTCACCAGATTCTATAAACTCCAGCTGAGAATCTTTATGAAAGAGATTATATGTAGAGCCAAAGGCAGCAAAGTCCCTCTGAGATCTCAGATCTGTGTGATGGAAACATCAAATAAACTTAGAAAGATCATAAAGAGAGTAGTTCACTTTCAAAAGAAATGTTGATGATCATTTACTCACCCTCATGTCATCCAAGATGTTTGTGTTCGTTTCTTTAGTGGAAAACAAATGAAGGTTTTTGATGAAAACATTTCATGATTGTTCTCCATATAGTGGACTTCAATGGACTCTAAACACTTGAAGGTGAAAATAACAGTTTCAGTGCAGATTCAAAGGACTTTAAAGCAGACCATGAATAGAGCTCTTATCTACAGAAACCATCACTCATTTAAAAAATAAAAATGTATATGCTTTTATATGTATATGTAAATGCTCTCCTAGCTCTGTTCTGCGATGCGCTTTCATGACAACACAAAATGCGTATTTACGTTGAAAACTTGTAAACACTAACTCTGCATTTGGAGTCCACTGAAGTCCACGATATGGAGAAAAACCTGCAATGTTTTCATCAAAAACCTTCATTTCTTTTCCATTAAAGAAACAAACACATAAACATCTTGAATGACATGAGGGTGAGTAAATGATCATCAACATTTATTTAGAAAGTGAAGTACTTCTTTAAAACACCTGAAAGCGTCTTCAACAAGAGTCAGTTTGATGAACGGGAAGTCTTAGGTTCAATGTTTGACTGAAGAACTGTGTGTGACGTGATATTCGTTCAGAAATAATTCACCACCCATTTCTGTGTAAGTCAGACATCTCAGCGTGAATCTGCTCTTTTTCTATCGTTCTTCATGTCTTTTATCACAGATTTTCCTGAATAAAGGCTGGTGTCGTTTCATGATGGGCGTCTGGGTTTGGTTGCGCTCTGCGAACGTTTGGTCGACATTCTTTCTCAGCGCGTTTCATTTTCAAACTCTTCGCCGGGTCGCTCCACCTATGGTCAACCTGCACGGCCCCCGCAAGCTTCCCAAATCCCTCATCCTCTGCTTCTTCCTCATCTGGAGTCTCAATCTCCTCTACTCCATCCCAGCGTTTACTTTCTCCAAAAACGGAGACGAGAACTCCACCGAGGTCCGTCCTGCTCTTAGAACCAACAGACCAAATGTACCATCGTCTTGATTTGACCTTTGACTTCTGTCTCTCTCCAGTCATTGATGTTGGTGAGCAGCACGACTCGACCGCTGTTGGGTTGCGTTTGGGACTTTCCATCCACTTACAGCGGCTTGGTCTTCGCCACCTCCTCCATGGTGATACACGAGAGCATTCCCATCTTCCTGATGAGTATCACTAATGTGGGATCCCTGCTGACGCTCTATTCCCACGGAATGACACGGAGCGCCGCTCACAAGACTCAGGATGCACCAATCATCATCCGGATCCCTGCCGAGAGACGTGCGGCTAAGGTGAGCACAGCCGCTCGCATGATTCACACCGACAAAAGCAGCTGATGAGCTATCGAACACTAGACTTGATGTGTGTGTGTGTTTGTGTCAGGTGATTCTGGCACTCAATATTCTCTTCATCGCCTCATGGGGCACCAGCATCATCTCTGTCAACTACTTCAACTATAACCGCGGATCATCCGCTGAGTTTCTGCTTGTCGTGGCTCGCATCGGCAACATCACCTTCATCGCCCTGTCGCCCATCGTCCTCGCCGTGGGACACCGGAGACTCCGAGCGTTCATCAAGTCACTCCTGTCTCGTGTCGTCTGACACACAAGAGGAAGCCTTTGAATAGCAAAGACTTTTTTCTGAATCAAGAAAATAACTTGACTGTGATTATGTGTATAACGTTAGAATTTGATCTTTAAAAAAGTTGCATTTTCTGTCGATCTTGAGATTCTGTGACACAGCAGATGACCTCGTTTGATCCTGAAGGAATTCTGTGTGTGTTTGAGACATCTGTCCGATCACTCTTCACATGTCTGGAGCACTGAGCTGTTGTCCTGTGTGTCTACTGACATCTAGTGACCAACTATTACAAGCTCCATTTAAACAGACAAAACTGAGAATTCTGTCGTCATTTACTCATCCTCACGTCATGCCGCGTGTCTTTCTTCAGAGATTTTAAAGAGAAACACTGAACTCCATGGACACAAAACCACTGTGGCATTTCTCAAAATATCTTCCGTTGTGTCCCACTGATGTACAACGACACGAGGGGGAATAAATAATGACAGAACGTTGTTTTCTATATTGTAACGTCAATTTTTTCTTTACTCTGATAAAACACCTGAAGAGGCTAATCGGAGACGTCAGGAACAGACGCGTTCAATTTGATGTTGGTCTGCGCAGATTGTTTGGGTTATCGCGTTAAATACCGCGAGAGCGAATCAAATGTGTACCGAGAAATCTGCACTTGAATCGCTCTCGCGGTACTTAATGTCATACGATGATAGATTTGCGCAGCGCCGCATTAAATTGAACACGTGTATTCCTAAAGACTCTGGGCAGTTTGTTCAGGTGTTTTATATCAGAGTTCGGGCTAAACTCGTCAGGAAAATGGATCTCGCGGGTCAATGTTGAGAACCACTGCTTTAGTAGATGAATGATGTAAATGTGTGATATGTGTAGGATCAGAATTGAACTCTTTCATGCATATCGTCAGTCTAGATTACACTCTAGTGTGAATTCGTTGGTGTACATTTGCAGATGTGTATTTAGGATGATGCTCTAGTGTCTCTACATACACAAGAATGACAAGCTGTGCACTCTAGTGATCTGTGT
Source organism: Triplophysa dalaica (assembly GCF_015846415.1). Lineage (NCBI taxonomy): Eukaryota > Metazoa > Chordata > Actinopteri > Cypriniformes > Nemacheilidae > Triplophysa > Triplophysa dalaica. Next base: position 142,759 of record NC_079551.1, on the reverse strand, counting down.
GTTTGTGGACTTGTTTTTAAATCCCGGTGGGGACCTAAACCTGTACCTGTGTGAAAGGGTTCATCTTTTTGCTCATTGTGTGTGACTCATTTCATACATCTGACATCTGGGTTAAATGTTTACATGAGTAGGGGAGGGAAGATATTGATTTGTTTAATACTGTTATTGTTTTTTTTTAATAACTGTTCATCTAATAAAGTTTGACATAATTTAATGGGTCAATATATAATTGAGGGAGTTTTCATGTCCATGAGATTTATCTCGCAAACATGCTTATTAAAATAAAAATTTAAAAGTCTTCAGTTTTCTTCATGATCTTGTCTTTACAAACTCCATAGTTAATTATTATGGAAATAATCATTTATTTATAAAAATTTACTAGATATCCCTAAAATGTCAACTAAATAACCGTCCGAAATGAATTACAACCACAATCTCATTACCTAAAAAAACATTTTAAAAACTTATTCAAAAACAGTTTTAATTATTTTATTTACATTAAGTTGAGGTAATTGTGAAGAATGTGTCTTTTTGGGCAATATGTCACATTTTCAATAGAAATTGACAAATTAAATATGTGTCCGAGAAGTCGCTGTCATCTAAGTTATCCATAGCAAATACACCCCTCAAGGAAGAGTGTGTTTTCCAAATCACATGACCTGCTCTACATGATGTCATTTCCTCCTGAAGAGAAAACTAGCAAGACTCCAAGGTATGTTATCCCTCCACATTTTCAGTTATTTCACCTAAAGTAGTGCTTGGGGCAAATGTGTAATTATCATATGTCAACAATATTACTACAATGAATTCATAAATAACTTTGAATTTCAATTTTACTCAGTTGTACATATAATATTTAGAAGAACCTCTCCGTAAAATGCCATGTGGTGTCTGGTGCTAGGCAATCATTTTGATTTTATCCCTAAAAACAGCAAAAATGTCAACTAGGTTACCAGTCACCTATGTTACTCTGCAAATGTAACTTAGTTGACCAAGAGTAACATAGTTGACTTTCATGACATGTTCTTATAGTTTTCAGGAGTTCATTTAATATTCTAATTGTACAGTTACTATAAAATACTTTGTAATAAATATTATAAAAGTAAACTTGTTTTCAGGCAAATGCCACGATTATCTGCTGCAGAAAAGCAGCGCCGTTACCGTGCACGGCGAGATGCTGATCCTGCAAAAAGGGAGGCATACTTGGCAAAAGGCCGGCAGAAATGGAGAGAAAAGAGGGAGCAAGGTGCATACTATAAGCCCATATGTGAACAGAGTGAGAGGGAAAAACGTGCAAAGAGAAAGGCCTGGAGAAGAGCCCAGGAACAGAGCAGACGCAGAAAGAAACAGGCTTCTGCTATTGTTACCCCACCACTTAGTCCTGACAGCGAGGAACAACCAGTTCCACAACCAGGAAGGTTAGAAGGTTATGTTAAAAGAACCTCAAACAGAACTATGTAGGCAGGCTATGTAGAAAGTACCTTAAACAGAACAATGTCTCATGAAAAAGTACTTGTTAGATTATAATGTTAGATTAAAATGCAAAATTACATGGTGGCATGGTGACAATTCATTTCAAATGCTTTAAGTGACACCTGCAATGTTAAAAAATAATAAAAAAATGTCCTCATATAATTTCAGACAGAGAATACAAGGAAGAAGGACTAGAAGAAGACGGTACCAGAAAATATACATTGAGAATCACAAACTCAAGGAAAAGCTTAAAGCTCAAACAAAAACATCAGACAAATACCGTAAGCGCTATGAACGGCTACTGTGCAGTGTTGACTCTCCTAGCAAAAGAACAAAAAGGATGCTCGGAACAAGTCCAGTCAGTAATGATGTGCGGAGAACACTGGTCTATCATCATGCACTTTTGAAAAGCCTCAAACAAAAATTTCAGTGTGCAGCAAAAGAAAAGACCAGGAACCTAATCGCCAGAATCGTATCTGGAAAAATATTGAAAAAATACAGGTTCCAGAAAATCATTCATGACACACTGGGTGTCTCAGCCAAACGATACTGCAAGAATGTGAACACAAATGGGGACGAAATAGCCTGTTTTGCCAGGAAGAAATACATATCCACACACTCAAAACTGCAAGACCAGGTTGTTGCCTTTTACACCAGGGATGACGCAAGTCGTTCAACAGCAGGTAAAAAGCAGACCGTAACAAAGGGAAAAGTAAAAATGCAGAAGCGGTTTATGACTGACACCATGAAAAACCTCCTGCTGGAAAACGTCTCTAGCAAACTTTCCTATACACTCTTCTGCCGAATGCGCCCATACTGGGTAGTCCATCCAACCATTGCAGACAGAGATACGTGTCTATGTAAGGTGCATGAAAACTTGGAATTTATCGTGGAGAAACTTCATGGACTTAAACTTCTGGAGAGAACAGAGTTGGAATCTCTTGCTGAGGAAACTTGCTGTAATCCAACATTTAAACCATGCATGTATGCGGAATGCAAGAACTGCAAACTACAAGACCTCAAGATTCAGTCTGGCTATGATGGTCAAACCCAAGTTTCTTGTGTGCAGTGGACAACTGAAACTGTCCTCAGAGAGAAGAAAAGTGGTGACAGCAAAGAAAAGTTGCCTGTGAATATCACTGTGAAGAGGGAAATGGAGAGTTCTTTGGAGGACCTGATTGAGACTTTCCAGAAACAGCTCAAAAAGTTCAAAAGGCACTTGTTCAACATCAAGACCCAGTTTAACTACTACAGGGAATTGAAAAAGAACATGAAGAGTAATGAATGCCTCATACACATTGATTTCTCTGAGAACTACTCTTGCAAGTTTCACAAAGAGATTCAAGCTGTCCATTTTGCCTCTTCTCATCAACAAGCAACTCTTCATACAGGGGTCCTCTACATTGGTGGTGAGGAAGACCACTTGTGCTTCACAACAATTTCGCCATGCAAAGAAAAGGGTCCACCTGCCATATGGGCACACCTCTCCCCAGTACTTAAACATCTCAAGGAAACATGCCCAACAGTGTCAATTATCCACTTTTTCAGTGATGGTCCCTGCTCACAATACAGGCAGAAGGGCAACTTTTACATGTTCACAACGGAATTGTACAACCAGGGCTTCACTGCGGGCACTTGGAACTTTTTTGAGGCCAGCCACGGAAAGGGTGCCCCCGATGGGGTAGGAGGCCTTCTGAAGAGAACAGCTGACAGATTGGTGAGCCAAGGTGAAGACATTTCCACTGCTAAACATCTTTTCAATGCATTGGTAAACACCAATACAGCTGTCAAGATCTTCTACATTGAAGAGGCTACAGTGGAAAAGGCCATACAGCAGATGCCACAACGACTCCCCGCTGTACCATGCACTATGCGGATTCACCAGGTCATCACGCAAACACCAGGGAAACTGACATACCGTGATGTGAGCTGCCTGTGTTCAACAAGGCAGATTCTGCAATGTCAGTGTTACCAAGCTCAGGCCTTCGACTTCAAAGTCAACTCTGCTGTTCCTGCATTGCACCGAGGACAACCAGACCTTGAAGTACAGTGGGATAGAGATGACATTGTTGGTCAGTGGTGTGTCATCAGATATGACGATGAGGTTTACCCTGGAACCATTGTTGAAGTGAGTGAGACACATGTTCATGTTAAGTGCATGCACAGAGTGGGACACAATCGTTACTACTGGCCTATGCGAGAGGATGCACACTGGTATCCATTTGAGGATGTGCTCAGGTTGATCCCTGCCCCACAGCATGTGACAGCACGTCATGTTGAAATAAAAAGAGATGTGTGGGAAGATATTGCCAAATCATATCTTCATGGCTAAGGACATGCACACACACACACACACACACACACACACACACACTCAAAGATTACTTGATTGAGCTTGACAAAGTCATTGAAAAACAAACCATAATTGGCCATGTTCTTGGGTTAGAAAATGGGGAGTTTGTTCTGTCTCCGCCGGTTTCATGGGTGCCTGGAAGTTGGAGGCTATGCCAAAGTTTTACTTGGGTTCTGACATATGAATGTTTTTGAGATACAACTGTTTGCACTATTAATTTTTTTATTCCAAGGCAGCACACTTATTCTGTTAACCAACAGAATAAAACACTATTTGGTTATTGCTATTTATTGCAGTGCACTATTATTTTTTGTTTAATACAATGCACTACTGTATTTCATTCCACAAACAAGATTTTCAAAATGTTTACATGGTGGAATTTTTGTGTAAGTGCTGTTTTTGATACTTTTGTTGTTGTTGTTTTCTATGTTAGGATATCATTCTTATGATATATGTGCTTGTTAATAAAGTTGTGATTGATCCTTGTAAACTGATGTGCGTCTGTATTTCTCCTTTATGTCATGAAATATTTAACAGGTCTTGATTAAATGCAATAAAAGATTAGCTAACATATAATAATTAATATAGTTTAGGATTCTTTTTGTTAAATACATCATCCTACTTTGTCATGTCCAGTCAACTATGTTGCTTTTGTCAACTATGATACTGGGCTGTCAATTAAGTTACCATTATGTTTTTAAAAAAATATATGTATTTCAATGGTTCCCTAATCTCCAAGTAAGTATTTAGAAACTGAGTAGCTGTCAAATATATACCTCAGCATAATTTCATTAAAAAAATTATCATGAATCAAGCAGTTTGGAAACAAAATATACAGACCGGTTACTTCAGTACTTGAAATTTGGGGTTTCAATTGAACAAAATGTGTATTTTCTTAATTAATTGGGTATTTTAATTGAAAAGGTAGGTAAATGGACAAATATTCTTCCAAGAGTAATGATTTTTTTAAATGTCTGCCATTTACTTTAAGTTAAAACTTATAGGTTTTGTCCGTAACATAGTTGACCAAATAATGAGTAAACTTCTTGTTTTTAAAACTAAATATCTGAAATCAATTATGCCTGAGCTTGGCAATGACTAAAAACAAAATATTTCAGGGATGATTTATCAGGGAAGATAATAATATTTTGTAAATAAATATATTTTTTCCCAGAATTATTCAAACTCAAAATCTCCCACAATTATATATTGACCCTAATAACCCCTACAAGCATTATCTTTATAATCTCTTTATTAAAAGCAGTCATTGATTCTGGGTTGTTGAGACACTCTGTGGGTTTGATAATGAATTCAGCCGCTAGCAAGTGAACGTTTAATGAGTCTTCTGGGGTTAATCGTCCCTCATGTGTTCAAACGCATCTTCAGCTGGTTTATCTCATATCTCTGGTGGAATCTCTCTGCTCTTCATATCTCCACCTACAACAAACAGAGCTGATGATGTCTTCTCTTCAGATTTATTTGGTTACCGTGGTGACAAAGGGGGGTTTGAGGTCGGGGTGGGAGGTACCGGGACAGCATCGCTGAGATCTTTCATAGAGTCAGTCGTTCAGTTCTGAAGACATTTTGAAGTCATCGGGCGAAAGATCAGGTGAATCATGGGCTCCGTATACAAACCCGTCAGCATCACTCAGCGTATAACTTCATCTCCTCTCTACATCACCGTCTACATCTTACTGGTGCTGCTGGGGAACGTGGGTAATGCCATCGTCATCGGTGTGGTCGGGGAAAGCATTCTTCGGGATCCTGGAGTCGTCCGATCGTCTGACATGATTCTGGTCAACATGGCTCTATCCAACCTGATGGTGTCCTTGGTGAGAAACACTGTTGTGATGGTGTCTGACCTGGTTATTGAGGTACAGTAGAATCATCTTCATTCTAGTAGTCAAATGGAGGTCAACGTTTATTCATTGTGTCATTCTGCTCATGCTATAAACTTGAACTGTGTCTTCTCGCAGATTTTCCTCAACAGAGACTTGTGTCATTTCATGATGGGCCTCTGGGTTTGGTTGCGCTCTGCAAACGTTTGGTCAACGTTCTTTCTCAGTGCGTTTCACTTTCAAACTCTGCGTCGAGTCGCCCCACCTGTGGTGAAACTGCACGGACCGCGTGGACCTCCGTCATCTCTCATCCTGGGCTTCATCTTCATCTGGAGTCTCAATTTCATTTATGCCATTCCAGCCTTTATCTTCTCGAAGAACGGGGGACAAAACTCCACTGAGGTCAGTCTGTTCATCTTTGTGCTCCGATTTCTTCTGTGTTGAATGCATCTCAAAATACATCTTTTTAATTTCACCCTTGACCTGCAGACGTTGATGTTGGTAAGCAGCACGACTCGCCCGTTGATGGGCTGCATCTGGGATTTTCCGACAGCTTACAGCGGCTTGGCTTTTGCCACCTCCTCCATGGTGATGCACGAGGGCATTCCCATCTTCCTGATGAACTTCACTAACCTCGGCTCTCTGCTGACTCTGTTCGCTCACGGACGCGCACGGAACTCTGACAAGACTCAAGATGCACCGGTCATAAGCCGAATCCCTGCTGAGAGACGGGCGGCTAAGGTGAGCACGGCCTCAGAACCGAACCCTGCGGTACCCCTGCTCATTTGATTGATAATAGAAACTTCTGTTTGTTTGTGTCAGGTGATTCTGGCACTCAATATTCTCTTCATCGCCTCATGGGGCACCAACATCATCTCTGTCAACTACTTCAACTATAACCGCGGATCATCCACGGAGTTTCTGCTTATCGTGGCTCGCTTTGCTAACATGAGCTTCATCGCGCTGTCGCCCATTGTCCTCGCCGTGGGACACCGGAGACTCCGAGCGTTCATAAAGTCTCTCCTCTTCTGGACAGAGAAACTTCACGGATAGCCAGAGTTTACTGTTTGCCTTTGTTTGATTGAAATCTTTTTACGATAGAGCTTTGGGTTTGTTTGTTTTTCTCAATAAATGACTGTACAGTCAATGGGATTGAAATGAACACTTGGTTTGTGTGTGTGATTCATTGTGTTACAGTGCTTGATTAATTCTCCTGTCATGACATAAACACATTTGGGGTTGAATTCGCTCAGCAGTTGTGTACAGCTTAACCTGCATTCAGTCCTGAATGACTCAAATCGACAATGTTGTGTTGAGCTGATCATGATGTTGCAGTGATGTGTTTCAGTTATACTTCACCATGAATGAAATACCAGGAAATATTTTAACATCCAGATGAATAAAACTCTTTAAAGTGGAGTATAAGCAGTCAAACATCATGTTAGTTTCTCACATGAAGAAATGAATGTAATGCAGATGACCAAACATGATTTTTATTTAATTTAAAAGCATTTGTAAAACAAGATCCTTTTCAGTTCAAAAAATAAGATCTGTATTTAAGAAGTGTTTAAGAATTTAAAAAAAAATGCAATCAAACACTAATCATTTCTTCCCTGTGTGTTCTGTTTTAGCAGACGTGTCTTTCGGTGTAGCCGCTGTCTGTTTTCTTGTTTCCGGGTGTTTCTCTTCCGGGCGTTTGATCCATTGAGCCCAATACTGTATCATGACACTGATTCTCTTGCGCAGTTTTCCGTGTCCGAGCGCCACCACCAGTGGACTGAACCCCACGAAGAGTGAAGCCGAGAAATGAGCGACGGTCAGCAGTCCTTCAGTGTGCAGCCCACCGTTGTGGTTGTAGTACGTCACTGCGGCCACCTGCAGCACCCAACAGCCCACAAAGAGTGCGACCAGAGCCATGATCACGTGACCCGCCTTCCTCTCACTGGACGTATGTCTGTCTGAATCCCCCGAAGCGGTGACTCCGCCCGCCGTGACTGCCCTGATGTGCTTGGCCAGCGAGTGTAGGGTCGCAAAGTTGGTGGCCACCATTAAAATGAGCGGCATGACCTCGTTCAGCGCCAGAGACGTCGAGGCGAACGCGGAGCCCTGCTGCTCAGTGGGAAACTCCCAAACGCAACCCAGCAGCGGGCGCGTGGTGCAACTGATCACCATCAACTCCACCGTGGCGTTCCCAGTCACGTGGGTGGTGTACACGAGGGCTGGGATTGAGAACAGCAGGTTAACGCCCCAAACCACGCCCAGAGTGGCCCACACCCGCCTGCGCTCCTTCTGGTGTCCATGCTGGCCCATGGTGACGTGCTGGCGGCGCAAGGTGGCGCAGTGAAAGGCGCTGAGGGCGAGAGTGACCCAGCAGCCCACCGCCCGCCACCACACCCACAGGAGCATAAACACACGACACCAGCCGGGCGACAGCGACACCTCCAGACCCAGATCAGACACGAAGATCGGAACCGTCCGGAAAATGGATGTCAGCAGGTTTGCCAGGCACAGATTGACCAGGATGGTGTCGGATGGGGGCAAATGACGGGTGGCGGTTTCTTTCGCACACTGAAACACCTAGAAAATACAGACGACAAGTGAAGATATTGAGAGTGAAGGCAGCGCACAGAATAAAAATGAAAACTTTGAAAATGGTCTCGCAAGATCTTTTAAGTGTCAGGTTAACATTTTATTCATTTTCATGTGTATGACGATCGAAAATATTCTGTCAAAACTACGCCTGTCAAACGAATAATTGTGATTAATCACATCCAGAATAAAAGTTTGTGTTTACGCAATATATGTCTGTGTACTGTGCATATTCATTTTGTATTTATGACCACATACACATAAATGCATATATTTAATAAAAATATAAATTAATACATTTAAATATTTCAAAATGTATATACAAGTATGTGTATATAAATACAAAATGAATATGCACAGTACACAAATATATTTGATGTAAACACAAACCTTTATTCTGGATGGGATTAATCGTTTGACAGCCCTAGTCAAAACGAACCAAAATGAAACTTGTGACATATTTAATGATTGAATGTCTCTCAACGGTATTATTGAAGGAAACATTCTCATATTTGTTCAATCTCACCACATAGATGACCAGAATATTTCCGATAATTCCTGAGAAGACCAGCAGGCCGAAGAGGATGGCGTCTACAGTGAGAACCTCAGACATGTCGTGTCCTCACACCTGTCTGTCTGCTCTGTCCATCTTGCTGTGTTTTGTGTTCATTGATGTTTTCTTTATATAAACTCACATGCTCAAGTGCACTTTGTCACTCTGTACGCTTCAGTGGGGTTGAACTCTCTGTGTTTCAGGCTTGATTTCATTCAATCGTCCGGCACTCAGCACTTCTCAATCATTCTGACGCTGCTGGGATTTTAATCTTTAATCGATTATGAAACGCTTCAGTGATAGTCAAATCACAATATTAATCCACACACACACGGTCCTGAAAGCTGATTGGTTCAGTTCACTATAGCCGAGCCATTCAATTAATCATTCTATGTTTCATTTACATTTTTCATTGAAGTTTGTCTGTGTTTAGTTTCATTAATGGGTTAGGGGTAGGGATGCCCCCAATAAAGACCCCATCTGTCTCACTCTCTCTCTCCCTCTCTCTCTCTCTCTCTCTCTCTCTATCTCTCTCTCTCTCTCTCTCTCTCACTCACTCTCACACACTCTCTCCCTCTCTCTCTCTCTCTCTCTCTCTCTCTCTATCTCTCTCTCTCTCTCTCTCTCTCTCTCTCTCTCACTCACTCTCACACACTCTCTCTCTCTCTCTCTCTCTCTCCATATGTGTGTGTAAAGGGCTGATAAAGATGTATTGAGGCTCGTGCACTCTGGAGACTTTATTAAACTTTCTGATGCTGCACTTTTCTGACACTAAGACGCTGATTCAATCCTCCACAGACGAGCGCGTGCGTATGTTTGGACCACTAATCACTGACTTCAGCATTTCAATCTGTAAGTGATGAGTAAATGTATTTATTACATCATCTCTGGATTCATCTTTTGATCATATCTATATCATTATTCCTTCATGCTTTGTTAATTCAAACTTTATTCTATATAAATGTTCATGCTTTTCGTGTTTCTCTCTTGTCATGTCAAAATCAGTTTTAGTCAGTCAGAAAACATGAATAGAAACAAATAACGAACATCACGTAGACCTGCTGCACTAAAATGTGTGAACTAATAATAATAGTTAACAGTGCACACACACACACACATGCGCGCGCGCGCACACACACTCAGATGCTCGTTCTCGATCGGCGGCTGAAGCGGACGTTGATCTCGTCATCCTGAGGTAAAATCCTTCATTCAGTTTCTGTTTTATGCTTAACAATAAAACGCTATTTGTGTGTGCGACACTTGTTCGTGTGATAGTGTTGTTGTGTCGCTGCATGATTCTGGTTCGGTTCGTTCATTTGTTTCTTTCTGTTTTTCTGCAGGTCGTCTCGCGCACCGGTGTGATGGCGGCGGCACGCGCGCCGTTATTCCGCGCATCTGTCGGTCGTGTCTGAATATATAAAGCCGTTAGATCAGACATGTCACGCCGTCAGGGATCGGATCTCGTCCGCTGCTGTGCTCTTCTGATGTGTGTCAGCACCGCGAGTTTAGCTTTACCGAACCGGACCGTCCGTTCTTCGCCATATGAAACCGCCGACGGTGATAATATGAATAGGTCGATAAACACAGACACTCCGGAACTCAATAAATCAAACATCGAGCTGATACCAAAGCTACAGGACGACAGCAGCACTGCCAGAGCGAGGCCATCATTGGGCTCTGAAATTGGGCCACTGTGCGCGTACCGCATCCTGAGCGCGGGTGACCCGGGGCGTCTGTGTTTCCGGTACACCCTGTCCGACTTTAGATGCCCCGTCTCTTCGTGTCGCCAGGTGAGGTCACCCGACGGGCAACTGACAGCCAATGTTCTGTCCAACAGCAGCGTGTTCATTCAGTGGACCGTACCGGGACACGCGCCCCAGGACTCCAGCGCCCCACCAAAGAGCCCGGGTCAGACGGGCGGCTTCAGGCTCAGCTGCTGGTGGAACGGCAGCTACGCACAGTTTGAATGCGCCGGGGTGCATTTAGGCAGCAGCTGCAGGGATTATTTACTCGATGAACTGCACGCGGATGCCCCCTACCGCCTCTGCGTGCGGCCCTACGCCGCCGAACGGCCCGCAGCCTGCGTGGAGTTCAACCTCGCGCCCAACGGGATGCAGGACATCGTCATCGCCATGACAACAGTGGGCGGGGCCATCTGCGTGATGCTGGTCATCATCTGTCTCCTGGTGGCGTACATCACAGAAAACATCATGAATCCACAACACACGCTCAGCGCGCAGCATTCGCACAGATCACACTTACACACACACCTGTGAAACACACAAACACACACTTGTGTCCTAGAGCTCAGGATCACACATGAAATGCAGGATTCATGTAAAACTGCGACACTGTTCCTGAGGTGCTCGTCATCTACACAAACATACAGGCTGTGTTCAGAATGCAGAACTGTTAACTGCGCAGTGAAACATTTCATCATTCAAACACCATCTCATCGTTTTATCAAGTGGCTTATTTTTCATTCTTAACCTTTATCTTTGTTTATTACACAGTTACAGTATAATGGACTTATCTTTACGTGTCTGGAGGTCACATGACGTCAATTGACATTTCCAGAGACAGTCAGTCTGAAAAATGGTTGATATGAGTTTTGTTCTTTGCACTTGAAATGTGAAACTATTACGTACGGCACATTTGGTGAAATCTGTGTATTTTATGTGAACAGCAGCAATAATGTGGTACAGTACAGCAGGATGATATTCTGAACACAGCCACACACTCACTTCTTCTCTCGTTTAATCATGTCATTCACCAGAAAAACCGTGCACTCTGTGATATCTACACTTATAGTTAGACGAATATTTCTTCTGGTCTGTAAAAGCGAACATGACGACTTTGTGTGGGTTTAGGCTTTAGTGAGGAGGACAAGCTGCTTTACTTTCTTAAAGGGATGCTGTGCAGTTTTGTACTGTAATGTTGTGTGTGTGTCTTACCCAATAATTTACATTATGCCTTATCTTCACACAACTCTCACGAATTATAGAGTAATATTCACCAAAATGAGAACTGGGTGACCGGATGGTCATTTCAATACTGTGCTTTAATTCCTCTGTATTACAAAACTTTTGTGTCAATAAAAGGATTAATTTAATAACGAACTTGTTGTGGATTATTAGTTTTAATTAGTAAAAAAAACGTTGTGGGTGTACCTAGTTACTAAGTAATTAGTTACTGTAATTTAATTAATTTTCCCTTGAAAAAGTAAAGTAAGGGATTGCTCTTATTTTTTCTATAATTTAATTACAGTTACTTTTGATGTAATTAAACTAAATACTGTGTGTAATATATGTGTGTGTAATCGTTGAATTGACATCAATATTCAAAGTCTAACTTTAAACACCGTGCTTTAATGTGTAATTTCTCATTTGTAATACTTTGTTCAGTTAATAATATTACTTTATGTAGTTTAATATTATTTACTTGAATGAATTAAAGAAGCCGTTTCACGTCTATCATTGAATCACTGAACTGATGAAAGGTAATGTAGGATATAGAAAGTCATAAGTAATAAGTAACTAAATACTTTGAGAGAGAGTGATTTGTACAGTAATCTAATGACACTATTGAACATGTCATCAGTAACTAGTGATTCATTACTTTTTTAGAGTAGTTTACCCAACATGACAAAATTAAGAGTTTGTTTCAAAAATTGATAACTCTATGTTTTTAATTATCATGTTTTTATTGTGTTTTGTTGTGTTATTCTGTATTTTTTAGTTATAATGCAGTAAATCAAAACAAACCAACTGCAGTTTGATTGATATTAATGAAAATGAACAATTGAAAAAAATACGATTTTTGAAAAAGTGAATCTCATTTTGGAACCTAACTCTTCAAATATGAGCTTTCTTCATGTTGATTGATATTAAAGATTATAAAAATGATGTAGCCTACTTACTAACAGATAAAATATGATATATACTACACGGTTTTAAGTTGTAATGATAATAGACAAACCGTATTTTATTATTTAGCCCTTCGCCGACGCCCCGCCCCCTCTCCCCGCCTCGTCTTGTGACGTCATTTAAGCAGCTGCGCAGCTCATCCGCCATTTTCTACCGTCAGCGGATCGGAGCAGAATCGTCGAGTCGAGCTCGCGTCGACCCTCTCGAACCCCGTCAAACTTTAGATAGTCATGCCGGTCGATCCACTGCGTGTCGCGGTCGTGTGCTCCAGCAACCAGAACCGCAGTATGGAAGCGCACAACATCCTGAGGTAACGACCCGGAACAAACGAGCCGCACGAGCGCCCGGGCTGACGTCCACCTCACCGCTTCAGTTATAAACGCGTCCTTCTGTATCTTGCGAACCGACCACGAGAATCTTTTAAAGAGAATAAACTCACTTCGTCCAGAAACACGGAGGAAAAACCAACGTGCATTTTTATTTTAACCGTCTGACGCGAAAAAAACCAGAACGTTCTGGAATAAACCAGTCAGGGAAACAATTATTGGAAATAATTTCTGAAATGATGCCCTCACAAAGTGATGTGGTGCTACAAGATAGTCAAAACAAATATATAAATCTACAGTATTTAGACGAGACTTTTAAGTAGAATACCACGGTAACACGTTTTCTAAAACATGGTATATCACCACAGTACATTATTAGTGTATATGTCTGGACTTCAGGAAGGAAGTTTCTGCTGATGATGTGATACTCTGTCATGTGTTTCATTGTCTCTCTCTGTTATCTTTACAGCAAGCGAGGGTTTGACGTGCGGTCCTTCGGCACGGGGACTCATGTGAAACTTCCTGGACCGGCTCCGGACAAACCCAACATTTATGACTTTAAAACCACTTATGAGCAGATGTACAACGATTTGGTCCGCAAAGACAAGGACCTGTATCCCTAGATACACACACCTGTGTTACCTGTGCGCCACAGCAACACATTCAGGTTAACAGACAAACCCTGTGACGTAGAGATGGGGTCTAAACCGAACTCTTGTCATGTGACAGATGACATGAGGAGTTTAGAGAGCAACCAAACCAAAGTTAGAGATTTAAAAACTGTGATTCTTCTTTTTTCTGATGTGAGGAAAACACAACTAAACTGCTTCATAGACCGACTGCTTTTGTTCAACATATAATCATTGGGAAATTAAGATTAGGGAGAGTTGGGTCAAAACATCATTATTCTCTCTCGTGTGAATGTGACTCTTTTCTTCAGTGGAACACAACAGAAGAGATTTATTGTTCACACAATGGAAGTCAATGGTGTTCAGTGTTGTTGGATAATCAACATTCTTCAAAATATCTTCTGTTGTGTTCTGAAGAAAGAAAGAAACTCATATTTGTTTGACATTCATGTCCGGTGAGTAATAAGACAAAGACCGTCCGTTGACAGGATTTCAAGTCTCGTTTTTTGATTGTTTTCAGCAAAAATCGTGCACAGAATGTTGTTTTTAGGTCACAGATTCATCAGTTTCACACAGAAGTGGGTCACTGAGTGATTCACGGGCAAACATCTTGCGTACACCAAACTTGCACCTTAAAACTCAACTTTAGGCGCTGTCGAGGTATCAAGATTTAAGGCCATTGCACATTGAGTCCGAAATTTGCGCATGTTAAAAAATAAAATGACCTCACGTTGTGTCAATCACACTTACACACCGCCTCCAATGTTTTCGTCATAAAACCGCTCAGACTGTGTTTGATTTTCTGCGTTTTTACATCCATAGCAAGCATTAAGAGAGGCGTTTTGATTATTCAGAGACACCCTACAAGTGAGTGCCACATACGAAAGAATGCATACGAAATGTTGAGACTGTATGTGCAAAGATCTTAACTGTTGGGAAAACCATCTTGAATTAATTTAGTTAGTTTGGTAACACTCTATGATCAGATCGTGTTTGTTAGCGTTAGTAAATAACGTAAACTAATAATGAACAGTATTAATAATTCATGTTGGTATCAGATACAACTTTTGTTTTAAGATATGTGTCAGGAAATGCATTAATTAACATGAACTAATGTTGACAAATACACTTGTGTTTTAAAGTATTACCGGTAGGGTTAACAGAAGCAATCGTTTCATCACCAGATAGTGTCGTTTATGGATTTAATGTGTTTGTGTGTGAGCACTTACTGCAAAATATATATTAAATCTATTGAGAAGGTTAGTTATGATAGAGATTCTAATCACAGTGAGTTTAAGAAACTCAATCCTTAATTTGAATTATGAATTTAAACTTTTGTTTCTTATATTTCTCTTTTGACTTTACAATGCTTTATAGTTTTGTTCAGACCTGCATGAGCGCTGAATTTAGGTTGTAAATTGTTTTCTATACACTTTAATCAAAACATTTTGCAACATTGGTTTACCTCATTATTATTTTTTTAAGCTAAATTGATGTTTACAGAAGAGAGATTTTGTTCTTTGAAGGAACATTCAACGCATGTTTAGCTCAGCTGAGCACAGAAAATCACATTGACACCCCCCTCAGTTTATTAATAAAACAGGAGGACGACTTCATGATTGAACCCTAACTCAACCCATTATGGGATGTTTGTGGTGTTGATGTGAATTACTGTGACTGTGGGTTCAGCATCAAACTGTGTGCTTCATCGTGACAACATCATGTGTTCACATGCACAGAGAACACGTATCCACTAAAGCGTGTTGTTTATTATTCATACATGTGTGTGCAGTGATATGCAACACACTTTCATCAGGACACAGTGAGTTAATAGAGACCATGCTCGTATTCTCTCATGTGATGAGATGGACAGTAGTGTGATGGAGATGTTTTGTGGTTGTGCTTTGTTCTGTTGACAGGCGCATGTCCACCAGTAGAGGGCAGTAGGGTTCTTGTGTTGTGACCTCACCAGAGAAAGAAGTGTCATCATTAACCCTACGCAAACGTACTGTGTGTGTGTTGCTTTATTTTTGTCTGCGTGTTTTGTTTTCCTTGACCTCCTGAACTCTTCAGATACACACAGAATGGCATCCTACACATGTTAGAACGCAACAAGCGCATTAAAGTTCGACCGGAGCGGTTCCAGAGCTGCAAGGATCAGTTTGACCTGGTCGTCACGTGTGAAGAGAGAGTTTATGATCAGGTGCTGGAGGGTGAGCGACACTTCCATCTCAACATCATCTCTCTCTCGAACTCTCGGTCTCTCCCGCTCTCTCTCTCTCCCCCCTCTCTGTCTGTCTATGTGTCTCTCTCTCTTTCTCCCCCTCTCTCTCTGTGTGTGTCTGTCTATATGTCTCTCTCTCTCTCCCCCCCCTCTCTCTCTTCGTCTCTCTCTCTCTCTCTCTGTGTGATATTGATGTCTCTCTCTCTCTGTCAGATCTGAACTCTCGTGAGCAGGAAACCTTCCAGTCGGTTCATGTCATAAACGTGGACATTCAGGACAATCATGAGGAAGCCACGCTGGGAGCGTTTCTCATCTGTGAGCTCTGCCAGTGTGTGAGTATTAAACCCCAAGTGCTGGAGCTCCGTGTGACCCTGGTGTTGAATTCAGTGACTTGGCGTGTGATGTTTGTTTGCGTGTCGGTGGTCAGTGCACTGAACCCTTTGGTGTTTTTGAAGGTTTCTGTTCTGCTGTTTCAGATTCAACACACCGATGATATGGAGAATGAAATCGATGAACTTCTGCAGGAGTTCGAGGAGAAAAGCCACAGACCGTTCCTACACACCGTCTGTTTCTACTGACACACACATTCAGCCCCCTCGATCTGAACACACTCAGGCTTGTTGCCATGGCAGCAGAGAAAAGGCATGACAACCCCTCATTTACATGCACAGTCACGTGATACACACACACAAACATATATAAGCAGTCCGGGCGAGAGATTCTCTCTCTCTCTGTCCTTCTGTTTACGGTCAACGTCTGTCTCTGCATGCCGTCTGGAGAGAAACATTGATCATTGATTTCTGCCACATCACGGCGTGTGATTGGTCCGTTAGGTGAATGATTCCAGCAAATGATGTGGACTCAGGACGGCTCTAGGCTGAATGTGGTTTAGTGTCAGATTCGAGCCGATCTGTGTTCAGTACAAGAAAACCCCTCAGACGTCCAGGGTATGGTTGAGACTGGTTTGTGTTTGGAGAGCTTTAAGCTCCTGATGTTTAACTCTGGATGTGATCCTATCTTTTGAATTTCTCATGAATTTATTTCAGTTATTTAAACATGAGACTTGAAACATTGGGCTTAAGTGTTTAGTTTTCTTTAATTTTGTAAATGAAAGGACGTTTCTTTAATTGTACCTGAAGCAGCCCAGAGTGCCTGATATTATTCTTGTAAATATTGCGCTATAAGAGAGCGAATGAGTGAATGAATAAACTCAAGTCAATCAAAACTCAAGTCATCCTGATGTTTTTCTATTGCTGTGTCAGAACATGATATTGAATGGTTTGGTATCAATGCTATTGTGTGTACAGGAATTTATTTTACTTGGAATTGTAGTACTTTGAGAAATGTGCAAGGTGATCTTAAAATATTGCTGGTACCAAACATCAAACCACTGAAACTAACTCATGGGAATAATTAGTCGAGTACCATTTTAACACTTGTTTAATGTTGTGTGCTTTGGGTCGTTTTCCAGTGGAATTTAATCGTGTTTTGTTTGTGCACATCCATCAAAAAACATCCCACCAATAGAACCCAACACATTACCAGTGGAGACCCACAGAAAAGCGCTAAAGGAGATGACACTTTCAAAAGAAATGATGATCATTTACTCACCGTCATGTCATTCAAGATGTTTATGTGTTTGTTTCTTTAGTGGAAATGAAATGAAGGTTTTTGATGAAAACATTGCTGGATTTTTCTCCTTATTAAGTGCAATCATATAACGTTGATTTATGTGGTGTTTTTAATTATGAGATACATAACTGTAGTTTTCATGAAACACTACGTTTTACTACTAAATTACATGTAATATCTAATTATATAGTCAAGTCAGATTTATTTTTATATCGCTTTATTTGTATTGTATTAATGCAGCTGTACCCAAAAAAAACAAAAGAAAAACACATGTTAGCCTAACATAGAATAAATAAAGACATTTCACGAGATTCTCATGATTCATAACCGGAACATGATGCATGATGGGATACGCTCCGAAGCGGTATTCAAGCTAATGTGCGTTAAGCATTTTTAAGACATTGGACACACTTGAGCTTTTCCTTCCTGTCGCGTGCACGAGCTCAAGTGGCCAAGAACGCAAGTGGGGGTATTTGGCCGCAGCCTGGAACGTGCAAGTTTTAACGTAATTACGTATTACGTGAGGTCATGAACGCACATCGCAGAACAGAGCAAGGCGAGCATTTGTGTTTTTAAAGCATATATATATATATTTTAAATGAGTGATGGTTTCTGTATTTAAGATCTTTATTCATGGTCTGGTTTAGGTTTAAAGTCCTTTGAATCTGCACTGAAACTCGTTTTCACCTTCAAGTGTTGAAGTCCACTATATGGAGAACAATCATGAAATGTTTTCATTTTCATTTCGTTTTTATTTTTCAGCAAGAAATGCTTAAGTACACCTAACGTTACGAACCCTGTGATTCCACGATAAAGTAGAAATAAAGCACGCGGTATGATCACGGTATTTCTTGCGAGTTTGTGTTGAAGATCAAGCCCCGCGCGGCGTGGGTCTGATATTCCAGATGAGTGTGACGCAGGGTTTTCTCATTAAGCTAATGGGCTGATCTGAGATCTGATACACTCGTGCAGAACATCAGATCACTTACACATCACATCTGACGCGTACCGCGTGACTCGCTGCGTTCTCCAGGAGCGAGTGGAAATAAACACGACGCGTTATGACGAAGGCGGGCGGACTCGCACTGCGGACGCGCGTGTTTTTAGACATGATGAAGAAGAAGACCCGAGCCGCAGGTGAGACATGCTGACAGTCCGATAACACTTTCATCCCCATCAGTGCTGTACCTGTGAGGAAGGTGATGCTGAAGGATCCGTGGACTGCTATGATGAAGATGACGTTGACGATCTGTGGACCGTGATGATGGTGTTTATGATTTATGGACTGCTTTGAAAAGGATGATCTGTGGACTGTTGTGAAGATGATGTCTGTCATCCACGGACTGTGATGAAAATGATGTTGGCGGTGACTGGAGCGGTTCTGGTTCTGGTAAGAAGATATGTGTGCGGAACCTGCTGAGGAGCTGCTGCTGAACTTTATTACACATTTTTATGTTTCTGTGGACGATCATGTTGAAATACAATGTTAAACACTGATCTCTGGGAAATGGCAGTAGTTTTGGTGTTTTCCAGGCCATCGTGTTTATGTCCGACATGAACGCGTTTCTGGACCGATTTCACAACTTCATCCTGCCGCGCATGCGCGGACCCGAGCGCGTGTGTCACTGCTCGTGCGGCAGGTAACCCACACCTGACTTACATGAACACTATACATGACACCTACAGCACACTTACATCCCAGTGGTGGTCAGGTTTGTTTTTGGTTAGCTCGGAATGTTTTCTGAACCGAAATAAAACGATGCTTTATGGTTCTCTCAGAACATTCAAGCTTTTCTGTTAACTGTTTTACAGTTAAACTCACTGTTCTGTGATGTTTTAAAGCATCAGCAAATTATATATTTAGCCTTACTCATATCTGTTAGTTATCGAGTAAAGAAAGAAACGGTTAGGGTTAGTTTTAATTCATGCGTATTCGCGGCTTTTCAGAGCTGAGGAGAATGCGCGCGCGCGCATCTGAGAGACAGACCTGTGAAGGGTGTGACGGTCTGTGGGGACACATGTTGTTAAAAATAAGTAAAGAAATGATTTCTAGGTTTGTTAAAGATTACATTATCAGGAGAAAGTGCAGCCACTGAAAGCCAACAATTATCCCGCAGTAAACAATGTTGCTTGCTTGTGCAATACATAAAAATGATCGAAATATGGTTTGCGATAAATGAGTTATTTAATTCTTCGAAAATGTATGTGGGTCAAAGACAAATAAGATTTTCAAGAAGAAAAAATAAATATTTTAAGCAAAACAGTTTGAAAATGTATTTTTATGTCCAAAAAAATGTATTGTGTTGATTTATATTAGTTTTACAGCATTTTAGGGAGCATTAATTCATTATTAAACAAGATTTCTGATTTTACCACCCAGAAAATGTCAGGTGGTGCGACCATATATTAATTTAAAATAATATACATTTAATGTATTTAGCACTGAGTATTTTTCCCCTCATATATAAGAAATTTTACATAAAATCATGCCAAAATATTTTATTAAGAATTTTATTGAGAAAATTAACATTTATTTCTCAGTTTTGTTCTCTGTTTGTATGTTCGGACGGTCGCACCACCTGACATTCTTGGTCTTTCAAACACCAAAACTCAAAAAATCTATTGAATTTCAATAAAATGAAAAGGGTTTCTTATAAAGGACATATTGTAGATCCATTTGATATATGACAT
Source organism: Triplophysa dalaica (assembly GCF_015846415.1). Classification (NCBI taxonomy): domain Eukaryota; kingdom Metazoa; phylum Chordata; class Actinopteri; order Cypriniformes; family Nemacheilidae; genus Triplophysa; species Triplophysa dalaica. The sequence goes on along the minus strand of NC_079551.1, from coordinate 122,525 downwards.
GTATTTATTCAAATTCTTTTTAGGAAAATAATGAATTTGGACACAAAAAAATACATGTCACGTCATTGACCCATGTATGGTCAAAGTTTTAGGTCGATGCGGATAGTATCCATCTGGCACGCGGATGTTGGGATATGATAGCGTGCGTGCGCGCGCTCTGACGCAAGTCAATCAACAATCTGAAGCGAAATTTATTTATTTTTATTTGTTTACAAAATGTCAGATTTGTTTAATGCAACAGTTCAACGTGGCTGTTCGCTTTCAGAAGTTTAAGCGATGCTTTCTTTTTCCTAAAATAATGTGAAATATATGTTGATTATATATTTTTAAATATATTTGAACACAATTTAAATTGATTTTAGAAAAAGAATATCATATTATTTAGCATACTATCGCATTTTCCCTCAATATCGCACAGGCCTACTGCACTGAAGTGATGTAGGAGAGATGTTTCACAGCATAGTGTTGGTTATTTTGTTCATTAAGTGAAGAAATATAGTTTTGGTGGAAAATTGGTGAGATAGTTTAAAACACGTTGGCAACATTACACACCTGACAAACGGACGTTATTTCGAGAAATCACACAAGATCTCTTTCAAACATTGTTGATGGTTTCTGTCCTGAAGGCAACGTGTGGAGTATGTGATCCCATACGAGGGCTCCGTCTCGGGCGACACCGTCTCTTCCTCCACCAGTACCAGCGCGAGCAAACAGGAGCTGGATCTGGTTCTGGGTCTTCTGATGGGTTTCTGTGTCAGCTGGCTGTTGCTCTGGCTGGACCGAGCGTTTCATTACGCCCTGAGGTTCTGGAGGTCCAACAGACATGAGGGTGAGACTGCCGTCTGTCTCACGTCCCCAGATTCAGTTAGAAAACTGTGTGATTGGTTGTTGATGTCTCTCAGGTGCGGAGGGCGAGCTGTGGCGCTCATGGCGATGGGTGTCCCGAGTGTGTAACCTGCGAGAGCTGCGCAGACGTCTGCAAACCCGCAGGACAGAAGATTCTGGAAATAACGTGGTGCACGTCAAACAGAAGCTCTATCACAATGGCCACCCGAGCCCTCGCAGACTCTGACACAAACACACAACCGCACGTCAACACTACACAACAGACGTCCACTGGATTTCTACTGAGTGTAGTGAGACAGGACGTTACTGGACTTTCTCGGAGGACTCCGTGTTCCCGCTTGCTGTGTTTTTCACAGGTTTTGTGTGTTCGTTTTGTAGGGGTACGGCTCTTCATCAGGGCTGGGGTTACATTTTATAGAATATTTGTGTACTGGGAAACAATGTCTGTTTTAGAAACACGGCATGCTGGGTAATGTTTAGTAGTGACGGTGATTTGAGGTCAGGGGAAAGTATCTGAATGTTTAGTGACGCATGAGAGCGCGTGATGTTTGTAATCTGTGTTTGTTACACATTAAAGTGACTCGTGTGATCAATCTCAAACAAGCTTTAGTCTTCACAACACAAAGAACGTTACGACTAAACCAATAATCATTTGACCTTCACACACATAAAAAAAATTGCCAATGAAATACAATGCGTTTTGTATTGTCGTCTTTGCATTTTTAGTTTGTTTAAAGAAGTCAGAATCAGAAAAACAGACGTCATAGGAAATGAATATTGTTTTACTATCAGACAGAAATTCATGATTCAGTTTGTCATCATCAACAGTGAATTACAGTTTCATTACAAATACTACACAACTCCACAAACACACATTGAAGAACGTTAGTTTTATTCGCGTTCGTTCTGTTAATACACAGCACAGACTCTGAAGGTTATACTGGAGTCCCGTCTTTAGCGGACGGCTCTCGCTTCGTGTCGTTTGTAGCAGCGGCGTCAGGTTTTTCCAGGTCTGATGTCACTTCCTGTGATGTCAGCAGGGTCGAGATGCCTTTACTGTGGATCTCTGGAGGCTGGAGCGGTCGACCCTCATTGTCCAGGACGCCCTCGCCGTGCAGCCAGTCCATCTTCTGTCGGTGCTGACGGATGGCGTCCTCCACGCGCGCTTCAATCATGTCCTCCGTCAAGACACCGTCCTCCGATGAGTACGCAGCCGCCTGAAAATAAACACGCACAATTACCCTTGAGTCATTGTCGCCCGAGACTGTCTTTGGATGACAGTTTGTGTGTATTCTTATATTGATCTGAGTATCAACTGATAACAGTGTCACTGGTCTGCAGTTCTTTGAAATGATGCTACAGTAGATACACACCTGCCAAGCCACTCCCAGTTTGGAGATCTCTCGCCCAGACATGCCGTCCACTCGCTTAGCGATTTCAGAACATTTCAGTCCGTAATCAAACTGAGCCAGTTTCAACCTCCTGCACACACACAGTATCATCAGCATAAAGAGGACACACACACACACACACACACCATCTATTGTGATCTTCACACACTTCACATATTTATATATATACTGTGTGTACATGTTAAGTGTGATTGTGTTCATAGGAACACGACTGATGTTCAGTTGTGATACTAACTGATGAAAGTAAAGTGCATTGCATTGTGGGACATTACTGTTACCAGAGGTAATTTGACCAAACTTTTTTGGTTATGGTCAGTGTAGTCAGGTTGTGTATAAACCTGACGGCTGTGACCCGATTCACATTTTGTGTCTTTTCTGTGTGCATATTCGTTATTTTAAATGTATCTTAAATGACTTCAGTGTGTCTTCTCTGTCGTGACCTAACATAAGCGTAAAGTTACTTCTAATTAAATAAATGAATTATTACAAAACAGCGTTTACAAGCACCTGCCATTGTTACTGACTGGACATATGAACATCAAATATGTTATCGACTTCCACTTTATTGGGATTAAATTCAGTAAGTTCAAGGAACGCATGTCATCAGTGGTGTTGTGTGTGAGACTCACTGTCGACCTCCAGTGGCGGGTTCCAGCACATATCGATCAAAGTAAAGGCGCACAAGTCGCTCTCTCTCATCCGGTCCAGGCAGCATGAAGTTCACGATCTCATCGATTCTGTCGTTGATCGCCCAATCAAACTGCTCGGGCTGATTACTTGCCAACACAAGCATGAACCTGCACAAACACACACAGAACATCATCATCTGTCTCTGAGTGCATCTGAGTGAGATAAAGAGAGAGAGAGATTTACTTGTTGCTCTGTTCTCCAGTGCGATACAGGAATGCATTTAAAGTCGCTCGCAGATCCTCACTGATCTTCTCCTGGAACACACACACAAATACACAGTGTTACACACACACACACACAAACAATACAATGAATGAATGAAACAGAAGTGTCTTACAGTGGATCTCTTGCGCAGGAATGCGTCAGCTTCATCCACAAAAAGCAGCAGCCTGTGCACACAAACACACACACGGTTAGATTCACTCGAATCTCCTCAGAAACATGTAAACATCAACAAAACAAAAGAATGTCATCATTAAGATGATTTCTCTGATTTGTGGGTGGGGCTTCTCATGCATCTCACCCGCGTTTGCTTGTTCCAGCCCAATCAAACACTTTGTGCATGGCTGTCACTCCATCACGACCCATCGGTGCCACATCACCCCCTGTCATGATGGCATAATCCATCCCAGAATGCGTTGCCAGCTTCTGCTCATAGACACACATCAGGAGTGGTTACACAAACTGCTCTCCAATCAGAAACATTTGTGCGTGTGTGTCTGTGTGTGTGTGTTACCTTAGCGAAGAGAGTTTTTCCTGTTCCCGGCGGGCCGTACATCAGAATATTCCGGTACAGACCTCGGTTCTGTCTGGTGTTTCTGGTTGCTATGGCGATGTCACGCACACGCTCCTCTAGAGTCGGCTGCGCAGACGCAGGAGACCAGACATTACACACACTCACATTCATCAGTGTGAAATATTTCACAGTAACAAACACAACTCACGCTGAGCACGACTCCCTCCAGAGCGTCCTGAGGTTTACTCTTCAAACGCTTCACCACCTGAAACACACACACACCTGTCACACTTCACTTCCTGTCTGCACAGGAAGCCGTGGCATCAGGCTCGTCTCATACCTTGATGGGGTGTTTGAGAGCTTCCATCACAGTGAGCCGGGACGTCTCCCGCACCAGTGAGGGTTTTCCTAAGCGAGCCTCGATGTAGCGGCCGGCAACTGCGGTGGCGTTCCGAGCGGAGTAAACACCAACCGCCAGCAGTGTCAGCCCCGCCACCTACAGGAACAACAACACAATCAACACACAAACACACAACACGTTCAGCTGTACGACAGAGAGATGAGGAGACTTTACTGTAGCTGTGACTTTATCCCAGTCTGATATAAACGCTCGGAAGCCTTCACCAAACACAGCACCCGCAGTCCTACACAACACACAAACACTTCAGTATACTCGGATTGATTGCAGGAAGTGTGTAACATGATTGTGTAGCTTGTGTGTTTACCGTATAGATTCTAATACAGTCTGTCTGTGTTCCACCGCCTTCAGTCGGATTTGTTCTCGGATGATGTCAGCGTTCTCTCTCTCCACACGCCCTCGAGCCTTTGACTCCGCCTCCACGCGCAGCATTTCGTTGTTGTGTCGCAGCTTCATCTCGTGCTCGATGGTTGCTATAGGAACAGCGTTTGTTAAGGATCACATGGGTAATCAGAGATGATGCAGCGCTGCAGCGACACACACACCTTTCCTCATAGCCTCCTGCTTCAGAACGGAATCCTCTTGTTTGCGCAGGTTCTCCTCGTTCAGCACTTGCTGCACAACCACACAACATTACACAATATGTTAGCGTGTCGCAGAGATCAGGTGAACAGTAGTTAAAAACCAGGAAAACTAGGGATAGGATTTTTTGGGCCGATACGGATTTTAACGAACAACTAACTATTGGCTGATTTCGATACAGGTCACTTGTATACAGTACTACACAATACTAGCTAGTTTTTCTGCATTCAATTTATTTTACTGAACATTCATTGGATCCATTTAACATTTTAAGAGAGACACAAGTGTAAATGTGCCTAAATGTAAGTTAAGATAATAATACAATAAGATAACATGACACTCTTCAAAGGTGATTTTTGCTATCCAATATTTCTTTTATTTAAAACATTAACTCAAATTTGACTTAAAATGGATGATTAATATTTTTAAATAAAGTCTGTGCTGTTGATATTTACAGTAATTATTTTTCTCAGAGAAAAACATTGGATATTCAGACATCAACTCATTGCCTCCATTCAGTTCATTATTAAACCAGGGACATATGAAATCCGTGTGATTTTTCCCAAATTTCAATTTTATTTTTCTGGATTCTGTGTTTTCTTTTTTTTGTGGTGTACAACTATGTTAGTATGAGCCAGTATCTTACATCTTATGTTTTTCTTTTGCTGTTTTAAGTCTACTTACATTTAATTACTAGTTTTGTACATTTGTAGTATCAGGTTTGTTATGAGGTTAACTGGACTTTAATTTTGATGATGGACTTTTGACAGCTTGCCGCATAGTTTGACAGCAGCTTTATAAAGAGTTCCCACCAAACGCAACATGTGCAAATAAATTGTGCGTATATGGCACTTGAACATTTTAAGTTAACTCCCTTCATTTGTGTGTGAAATTCCCTCCACAACGGACGCGAATTGGCATCACGGGAGGGCCTTAATACAGGCGGCTTCAGTCTCGTTTATGTATGCATGTATGTGGGTCAATGACGTGACATGTATTTTTTGTGTCCAAATTCATTATTTTCCTAAAAAGAATTTGAATAAATACATTTCATATATCAAATGGATCTACAATATGTCCTTTATAAGAAACCCTTTTCATTTTATTGAAATTCAATAGATTTTTTGAGTTTTGGTGTTTGAAAGACCAAGAATGTCAGGTGGTGCGACCGTCCGAACATACAAACAGAGAACAAAACTGAGAAATAAATGTTAATTTTCTCAATAAAATTCTTAATAAAATATTTTGGCATGATTTTATGTTAAATTTCTTATATATGAGGGGAAAAATACTCAGTGCTAAATACATTAAATGTATATTATTTTAAATTAATATATGGTCGCACCACCTGACATTTTCTGGGTGGTAAAATCAGAAATCTTGTTTAATAATGAATTAATGCTCCCTAAAATGCTGTAAAACCAATATAAATCAACACAATACATTTTTTTGGACAAAAAAATACATTTTCAAACTGTTTTGCTTAAAATATTTATTTTTTTCTTCTTGAAAATCTTATTTGTCATTGACCCATGTATGTATGTATGTATGTATGTATGTATGTATGTATGTATGTATGTATGTATTGTATGTATTGTATGTATGTATCTCAAATTGAGTAAAGAGCGTTGTAACGAGATATTATCTCACGGCTCTCGTCCCGCCTTCCTCGTTACAAGCGTTTTTAAAATTACCAGATTGTCCGACCACCTCACTCACTTTCTTCCAAGCAAGTTCCGTTTTACTCCTGTTTTGATAAAAGTCAGAGGATGTATCCTACATTGTTATGTCAGATTTCTGCCTCCGCTCACTATGTCATGATCACGTCACTACTAGAGCAAGCTCCTGATTGGTTAACGCCAATAATGGTTCAACTCACACGATTTGTGTGAATCATGCATTACACACGTCAAACGCCCGAAATGCTCAATTTGCGCCTCCTCATTCGTGTGAATCGCGCCGCAGGATGTCCTATTGCATGTTTGCATTGACTTAACATGTTAAGGCTTCATTCGCGTTTGGTGGGATCACACGGTCACTCAAATGAAACTCTGTTAGAGCAGCGCTGATTCACTCAATATGTTTGCATCCACCAGATGATAAATGTCAACTTCAGTAAGTTACACAAAACCAAACCACACATTCACACGCAGATCACATATTTAAACAGCATCTGAATCATTATTAGCACTATACAGAGCCCAATTTGAATTGATAAGCTGTTCAGCGCATCTTTCTGGCGTGTTTTCTTACTTTCCATCTGTGTTTTTTTGCATCACAGAAATCAAAGGGCTCTGATAAACCATCCCAATGGTGTTAAATTAATCCAATATTGGCCGATTAATATCGGCTGCCGATACATGGGCGCACCCCTAAGGAAAATGTCAGGTGAACGTTATTTAAACGTTAGATAAACATCAGGTGAACTTTACTTAAAGATCTGGTGAAGGAATGCGTACCTGCTGTCGCAGTTGGTCGTCGTATCGATGTCGGGCGAGTTTATCCTGATACTGAGCTCTCTGTGGAAACAGTCACATGATCAGTGATGTCACACTCTCAGACCGTCACTCAAACACTGGAGCGCGTCTCTCACCGCCTGATGCTGTTTGGTTTCCTCGTTCAGGGTTTTCCTTCGCTCTTCTCCCTGAGTGCGGATCTGATCGCCCTTCAGCTGCTCCAGAGCCGCCTCGTACTCCTGCACACACACAGACACACACATTACACAACTGACCAATGGGTGTTCAGGGTGTTGTGTGGACCCATCTGGATTAGTACCTTCATCTTGACCTGATGTTCCATCTGTACTGTCTGTTCCTGCATGCGAGAGAGCTCCAGCGCATCTTTGGCGTGACCTGCAGTCACACACCGGCATGAAAACACACTGCAGTGCACTGGAGAATTGACTCAACTGCAGAAAGTGTGATAATTTACACTAAAGTACACTATTTACTATAGAGTGCACCACAGAGATTTGTAGTTGACATGTGAGGGGAGGGCGTGACCTTTGACCCAATGCCCTTCACATAACAGACGCGACGCGTGAAACGTGACGTCAGCGTGCGATCACGCATACAGATTGATACAGAAAGAGACATTATAATGTCTGGGGTCTCGTGTCACCGGTACTTACGGGATCGGTCGAGCTCTTTGGCCGCGTTTGCCGCGCGCTCCAGTCCCGTGGGGTCGAAGTTGCTCCATTTGTCCTTGGGTTTGTCGGAACCGGAGCCGGCGGGAGGAGGCGCGGGAGGAGCGGGCGGAACCGGCCCGTCTGGAGGAACGACGCTCTGGCCTTTATTGAGCCCGAACAGCCACGACATGATCGCTGCGAGGATGGACACCGGGCACTGCACTCACTTCCACTCCACGCGTGTCACGCCGCCAATCTGCGCGTGCGCACCGCTCCCCGGACACCGTAACGAGCTGATGATTGGCTGACGCGCTCGTCTTTCAGAAGGTCAGAGAGGAAGCCACGCCCCCTCCGCCCATATGCGTGTACGGTGGCTCAAAAGGCTTAGCAGAGTCTTGCATCAGTTTTCAAAGATTAAGTGTTTTGTAACCGTTCTTTTGATCTAATATTTTCGTCATTTCTCTTCAACACGAGTTGATTTGTATACACTTAAAAAAAGCCCAAATTTGTGGAAACCTGCTTATAAGCGTTTTAAAGGTTGTATCATCACAAGACGAGCTGAGAATTGTATAATAATTCTATTACATTTATTTTATCAGTATTACTGGATCATAAAGGTTATATGTTTCATACATCTCAGGAAACTTTGAGAGAAATCGGTTTTTCAAAGTGATGCTAGCTCATAACACATGACAAGATCTACACTTCATATGATCATTTCAAATACAATGTGGCCGTAACGTATGAAATGTTTTATTGATACAATCATAAACAGACAGAACATCTATTTACAAAAATAAACACAAACACACAAACACACAAACACACAAACACACTCCAGTATAGTGACGCTCGTCATATCTGATCTGAGTTCAGTTCAGAGATAAACTGACGCGTTCCCTTAGACAGGTGAGCAGAAGATCTGATTGGCTGCGTTTTTGGGTCACTGCAGTTGCGTGATGCGCGAGAAAACGCCCGGCGGCTCCGTCCCGTCACCCAGCGCCGCTCGGAGCCCCTCCTGCTGACGCGCGCGGCTGAGTGCGGTGAGCGCGTGGAACGAGCGCGGCTCCGTGATTGACAGGTCACACAACACGCGTCTGTTGAGCTGTACGCTGCACTGTAAAGACACACAAGAAACATGTCACGCACACACCACACGCGTGTCCAACACATATGACAGATGTCACGCACACACTGACCTTCAGCAGGTTGTGCACGAGCGCGGGGTATTTCATGCCGTGTTCTCTGGTGGCTGCGGCGATGCGCGAGATCCACAGCTGCGACACAAAGTTTAGTTTAAAAGTGCATTTCATATAAAGTGTGTTTGATGGATCTGTGACGTGTTTGACAGCTGAGTGACGTTTACCGTTCTCATGTTGCGTCTTTTGGCTTTGCGCGCTTTGGTGGCGTACACAAACGCTCGGCGCACCGCGCGCACCGCGAGACTGTAGCAGCGATTCTTTCTGCCGCGGAAATGCTACACAAACACACACAAAACACTGATCAACAACATTTTACACATCTGATTCACATAATGTACAGAACAATGTGCAAGAGGTGAGACGACACAGAATCAGTGTGTAAACGTATAGAATGAATGAATGACTTTCTCTCTCTCTCTCTCTCTCTCTCTCTCTCTCACCCGCGCGTTCTTCAGGAGCTCTTGAACTTTCCAGTATCGGTCCGGTCCGCGGCTTCGGGTCCAGCAGGACAGCGTGAGAAACACCATGATGATCGATCAATAGATCAACGATCACCTGAATCACTCTCAACTAGTCAATCTCTTCTGGTCATTACATGCGTGACCTTACATCTCATGCTGTTTGCCTGCATTGACAACCTCACATCACTTCCGGGGCACACGAGTCCGTGGGCGTGGCTAGTTGGTTTTGACAAAATTCTCGGTGTTTCAAACGAAACCTTTACCCTAACTCACACCCTGACCCTAACCTAACTCCAACCATGTAAACTACCTACGATTGTAAAAAAATTGCCAAAATACACGGTTGCGTGATGACGTCAAACTCGAAACACCAAGGGCCTAGAAGGGATACAGTTACCTCCACTGGGCATGCGCACTTCAATACTGCATCATTTTTGTCACGTTGAAAACGGTTGATTAATATTTTAGTATTATTGTTAGGGTTAGGATAGGGTTATGCGTTAGTTAATATAATTTATTGTAATTATATTGCGCGATTCTGCACCACTTCCGGCTGTAGCTTTGTCCATTATAGCAACAACCTCCTCCGTCCTGACAGAGTGACAAATTAAAAGTGTCACAAATTGTTTTAAAAATACATCTGATTTCGTGAAATCAAGGATGGATATCACACTGCAACACGTTAAGTTTCTCCACTGTCGTGTATGTTAATTCTGTGGGGTGAATTGAGATTTATGACAACAAAATAAAACCTTTAATAAAACACTAAACATTTTTTTATGTCTTTATGGGAGGTTTGAATTATCCATACAATTTCTATTTGAACGCAGATAAAACGGGCTGTGTTGACAGAGCGACACAATAAAAGTCCGTGAGAAACTCCCGGTGCATTATGGTCTGCTGGAGGACTCAGAGTTTCAGATTGAGTGACCATGGCCGCGGTGTGTTTCTCCTTGAGGCTTTGCAGTGCTTCTGTCGTCCGTCCCGCCGCCGCCTTCACGGTAACAAACACAAACATCACAATATAAACATCTTAAAAGTCTTTAAAGCTGTGTGACGTGTTTGTGTGTTTATCTTGTGTTTATTAAACACGTCACGGGTGTTTGAATGTGAAGTGACAGCCGCTGCTTCTGTATTATCTGAGCACCGATGCGCTCTATATGAACATTTTGATGTCTAAGTTGTTATAAATGTCGGTTTTCTTTGTTTATACTGAATATCAGTCGTGTTATGCAGACTATTGTGTCATTTACGGACTTTTGTGTCATTTAAAAAAGCGTCGTAAAGTCTTCCAGGACTGTGACGTCAAACTCTTTTAGTTGCTCAGATTCATCAGTTCAATAGTGTGTTTGGATCGTGTCGTGATATATCAATAAATGCGTTTTGTAATGTGTTATGTCATGTGTGGTTTTGTAACAGCGACGTGTCATTCAGTCCGCAGCCACTAGAGGTCTGTAAATCACCGCCTTTGACTCACACACATTTCACTCGTGTTGTGTAATTGTGTTGTTGTGTATCAGGCGGTGCGGTTCGCACAGACAGCGGCAGCACCTGCACCTGCTGCTCAGCCCAGAATCAAGAAGTTTCAGGTCTACAGATGGGATCCAGACAGAGCCGGAGACAAACCTCGCATGCAGACCTACGAGGTCGACCTCAACACGTGAGTGCATAGAGTCCATCTGGAGTCACTCTGGTGCCTGTACATTGCGTCTGAAGAGTGTCTGTTGTCTCTCTCAGGTGCGGGCCGATGGTTTTAGATGCTCTGATCAAGATCAAGAATGAGGTTGACCCCACGCTGACCTTCAGACGCTCCTGCAGAGAAGGTGAGAGACGGCCAGATACTACATCCCATTAATCACGACCGCACTTGCTGATGTGTGGTCTGATCTGCTTCTGACATTGGCAGGAATCTGTGGATCTTGCGCCATGAATATTAACGGCGGAAACACTTTGGCGTGTCTGAACAAAATTGATGCCAACACCAGCAAGGCGACGAAGATCTACCCGCTGCCCCACATGTATGTGGTGAAAGATCTGGTGCCTGTGAGTATCTGATCACAGTCACGCCGCCTCTGCTGGCTGCAGGTTTGTGTGACGCGTTTCTCTCGCTTGTAGGACATGAGCAACTTCTACGCTCAGTATAAATCCATCGAGCCGTACCTGAAGAAGAAGGACGAGTCTAAAGAGGGTCAGCAGCAGTACCTGCAGAGCATGGAGGACAGACAGAAACTGGTAGAGTCAAGACTGCAGTCAACTCATGAGTGCTGAAGTGTGTCTGTTGTGTTACTGACCTGTTTGTGTGTGGCAGGATGGTCTGTACGAGTGTATTCTGTGTGCCTGCTGCAGCACCAGCTGTCCCAGTTACTGGTGGAACGGAGACAAATATCTGGGCCCGGCTGTCCTCATGCAGGTGAGATGACGTCTGATGAGAGGACGCTCCGCAGGTGTGTGACGGTTCAGAGTTCAGCGTGTTGTCTGTGTTTCAGGCGTATCGCTGGATGATCGACTCAAGGGACGATTTCACCGAAGAGAGACTCTCCAAACTACAGGATCCCTTCTCACTCTACCGCTGTCACACCATCATGAACTGCACCAAAACCTGCCCCAAGGTCACATGGCACAGCCACTCTTTCAAACACCTTCACAAACTCCAGAATCTCAAAGAAATCTTTATTCAGCTCAGATGAAGCCTACCCTTTAATAAAGTACAAAACACGATCAGATGATAGAGTTGTTAAGCGGCTGTGTGTTTGTTTACTGTAGCGACACACAGGTTTGTGATGACACTGATGCTGTTGTGAGATGTTTCTAATGAGAGTTTGTCGTCTGCAGGGTTTGAATCCAGGCAAAGCCATCGCTCAGATCAAGAAGATGATGGCCACATACAAAGAGAAGACAACGGCGTCGGCATAAAATATCACACACACACACACACACACACACACACACACATACACATACACACACGACAGAGAAACATAATCATGCTGCATTCATCTGTTGTTGTTTATTAAATAACACGTGATGTATAACGTCATGTTAGCGAGACCG
>NC_079551.1:80000-102500 GCF_015846415.1 Triplophysa dalaica | reverse complement strand
TTCTGCGCCATTGAGCGCGCGATCCAGTCGTCCTTTCTCTGCAGACAGACGCATGCTGCTCTCCTCCGTCTGCAGCTTCTGTCGCTCCACCTGATGAACAGATCCCAGAAAATGACATCGTCAGAATTCAGACTGAAACCAAAACCTTCAGGTCTCCTAGACAGACAGACAGACAGACAGGTGTCACCTTATCCAGTGTGTTCCTCAACGCGCTTTTGTCTTTCTCCAGGCGGACGGCCTGTCTCTCCACATCTCTCTTCTCTGTCTCCAGCAACGCTACCGCTCTCTGCAAACTGCGCAGACGCTCTTCTAAAGACACTTTATCTGCGTGAGCCGCCTGTAGACCGCGCTGAGCTTCGGCCAGACCGTCAGACCTCTGCCGCAGAGCCTGTGCGAGACCAGAGAACATTTTCAGACCTTCAACATGCACCTCCCACGATGCTCTGGGGCTCAGTCTCACCTCCTGTGTGTTCTGTAGCTCCGTCTCCAGTTCAGATCTGCGCAGCTGACTCTGACTCAGTTCTGACTGCAGTGTCTGCGCTTGCTCCATCAGAGCGGTGGCGTTACGCTTCTCATCAGAAACGGATGATCTGAGTCCGTCTGCACGCTCCTGAAAGAAGCCACACGTCAACACATTCACTCTTTCTGCCGTACTGTCCGTCTGTCTGTCTGCTCACCTGCAGCTGTCTGCGTTCATTCTCAGTCTGACCCAGTGTTTTCTGCAGCGCCGCCAGACGCCCTTGAGTGACGCTGTGAGCTGCCGTGGCTTCCTGCAGGTCCTGAGAGAGAGCGAGGGCTCGTTCTTTCTGAACCGTCTCTGCCTCCTGAGCTTTCGACAGTAGGAGCGTCAGTCTGTCCACCTCTCTCTGAAGAGACGAGATATTTCCTTCACCCTCTGCCACCTGACACACACACACAAACAGGTATGATGAGGTTGTGAGGATGGGTCACATTTTGAGATCTTTTTGTGAGTGATGTAAGACCTGTTTGATGATGTTCTCATGTCGTTCATTAGCAGACTGGATCTCCGTCTCTCTCTCCGCCAGACTCAATCTCAGTCTCTGCAGCTCTCCCTCTAAGCTCCGCCTCTCCAGCTCCACCTGTGTGCCACGCCCTTCAGCCGCCTCCAACGCCTCACGCACCCGGCGCCGCTCCGCATCCATCCGTGCCTCTCCGGCCCTCAGTTTACCGCACTGCTCCTGTGGACAGACAGTCGCTAGCATAAAGTAAAGGATGTCAGCAGAACAGTTATATAGTTATGTCAGCATTGACCTCTGACCTCCACACGCCTGCGTTCAGCTTCTGTGTTCAGTAAGATTCTCTCCAGCTCTTTGATTTTGTCGTTTAATGCTCGTCTGTCTCTCTCTCCTCTCCGCTGCAGCTCTTCCTGCTGATGTATCTGAGCTTGAGTGGTCGACAGTTTGTCATCCAGCACACGCTTATCTAAAGACACACAAACAATAAACACGTGTCTGCGCAGCTGCGTGAGCGTGTGACCGTTTAAAGCGTCTCACCCTCTTGACACTCTTGTAGTGTATTGTGTAGCTGAAGGACACGCTGGTGGGCGGAGTCTCTCTCTGATGTCACTTCCTGAAACTCTCTCTGCAGTGACCCCAGTTGACCCCGTGCCTCATCCTACCGCACGATTACAAGACGAGATGTGTTAGATACCATGTTAACAGAGAGTTACCATGACAACGTATGAGGTGAATAAAAGCATGTTTACTCGTTCTCTCTGAGCGTCTCGCAGCTCCTGCAGGAAGTCTCTCAGGCCGCTCCGAAGAGTTTCAGGGTCGAGCTCAGGCGGGGCGACGGGCAGCGGGGCATCGGTCCTCTCTGGAGACAACGGGCTCAGCACAACTGTGTTTTCAGGAGTGATGTTACCTGCCACATCTGAGAGAAAAAAGTGTGTCCTTAAACAACTACACAACCCTAACCCTGTCAAAAACATGTCAAGTGAACCCTGACTCTTGACCTTTGGCTGGCGACAGCGAGCAGCGCAGTGGAGACACGCTCCTACGTCCGGAGAGAGATATCAGAGAGGATGGGGAGGAGCCGAGCGGACTCCGCCCTCTGCTGCTGCTCCGCCCCCTGGTCCCAATGCCTAGCGTACGCGTAAGCGCCGACTGCAGACTGCACAGCCGGAACTCTAGATCTCTGCGGGACGCCTCTGCGCGTGACAGCTCCGCATCGGTCGCAGCCAGACGACCCTGCGCCTCGCTCAGCTGCAGCTGCATCCGCACAGACGCATCGGAGGCCGTCTGCGCACGCGTGGCGAGATTACGCGCCTCGTCCTGGAGCTTCTTTTCACAGCCGCGAGCCTCCTGTAGATGACACATTAACTCTCGCTCCCGACTGCGCCAGCACGATTCGCTCTCGCTCAGACGCCTCTGGAGAGAACCCACCTGGAGAGAGAGAGAGGGTCATCAAATGCTTCAACCATATTCAGAAACACATGACCATGTGATCTCACATCTTTCTGAAGAGCATTTCTGGACGTTTCTGTGTCGCTGAGTTTCAGTTTGAGGGTGATAATTTCTTTCGCTCTCTCCTCATCTCTCTGATCTTCCGCAGACAGACGCGTCTGCAGCTCAGCCACCTGCCGTCCCATCTGCTCTCGATCAGTATCCAGAACCTTCACCTGACGCAACAGAGTCACACTTGCATCACGCTGCATCTGCACATCTCAACAAACCCTCAGATCATCATCCGTCTGACCCACCTGCCTGCGCAGTTCCTGCAGCTCTCTGCGCGCCTCCAGTCTTGATCTCTCCACCTCACGCAGACAGCTGCGCAGATCTGACACCTCCTTTTGCGCAGATGCTAGATTTTCCTCCAGCAGTGACACTTTCTGCTCTCTCTCCTCACACACACGCTTCACACTGCACACACACACACTGACAGGTAAATATACATGTTTACGATATTGTGCTGCATAATATGAAGTTTGTGTTTGTCACCTGATCCTCTCGCTCTCAGCCACTCTCAGTGCTTCTCTCAGCTGAACGTTTGATTGGCTCAGAGCGTCTTTCTCTTGGGTGACATCACTGATGGACCGTCGTAGCTCCACCCCATCTCGTCTATGCCCCTCCTCTGCATCCCGTATTTGGCACAAACGCTTCTCCATCTCCAAAAGTTCTCGCTTTGTGGTGTCTCGACTCTCCTCGCTGGCGGAGAGCAGTGTACGACATTCTTCAAACTGAAGGAGGATAAAGAATGAGTATTTTCCTCAGATTTAAATTGTGTTGTGTTGATGTTTTAATCTCTAGGCATAATAACCTCTCTGAGTGCTGTGTTTGCTCGAATCTGCTGGTCTGCGCAGTTCTCCTGCAGTCTGCGCAGCTCACGCTCATGTGAACTCACTGTGTCCTGCAGCTGACTGTCCAGTTCCTGCAGCTCTGTGTTTAGAGCTGCGACTGCAACCTGGAAAATTCAACTAAAGTAAATTGAACTTTACTGACAATTATTGATTACACAACATTGATACTTCAATAAAACACAACTGAGAACGCCAGATATACACGATGTTTGTGTGTTTGTGTTATTCTGACCCGCTGCTGGTCTTTGAGGAGAATCATGTCTCGGTTGTTTCTCTCCAGTTCAAGCACTGCAGTACTCAGCTCTGTCTGAAGGGAGCACACTCTCTCAGATAGAACCGCTTTCTCTGCCTCCTTCATGGACAGCGCCTGCACACACACGTGTCATCAGACGTGTTTTAACATAAGTGACGTCAGCGGTGTGAGTCACACGCGTGTGTTTGTGTGCTACCTGCTGTTTGTCGGTCTCGGCCTGCAGAAGACGCTGATCTCTGTCTCGCTGCAGTGACTGAAGCTCCTGCTGAAGTTCATCTCGCTCTTTCTCCAGTTTGTTTATCTGCTCATCCAGCTGTTCTTGGATCTGTCGCAGCGCCACCTGGTGTTCAGCCTCCAGACTGCAGCGCAGTGCCTCCTGCTCCATTTATTAAGAATTCATTGGGAATTTTAACATCTGTCGTAGTTTGACACAATCATTTAGTTTGTCCTATAATGAATATGTAGAAGCTCTTGACCTTCTGTTTGGTCAGTCTCTCAAGCTCCTCCTGGTGGTCAGAGAGAGCCATGCGCAGAGATCGCTGTGCTTCCTGTTGAGCGGCCGTCAGTGCATCTCTCAGCATGTCCTTCTCTCTCTCACTCTGAGACAAAACTGTCTCTCTGTCAGCACGCAACTGCTTCAACTCAGCTGAACACATAACACAACAGACAGCTCAACTACACATCTGCTTTATGAACATGAACAATAACATAAATTAAAAAATCTTTGCATCTAACCCTCTCTCATGTACCCTTCTCTCTCTCTCTTATGCACCCGTCTCTCTCATGCACCCAGCTCTTTCTCAAATGCACCCGTCTCTCTCTCATGCACCCGTCTCTCTCGCATGCATGCAACCGTCTCGCTCACAAGCACCCGTCTTTCGTGCATTCACCCATCTCTCGCATGCACCAGTCTCTTTCTCAAACGCACCCGTCTCTCTCTCTCTCGCATGCACCCGTCTCTCTCTCAAATAAACCTGTCTCTCTCTCAAATGCACCCGTCACTCTATCACTCACTCTCTCTCTCTCTCTCTCTCTCTCTCATGCACCCGTATCTCTCGCATGCACCCGTCTCTCTCTCTCCCTCTCTCAAATTCAACCCGCTCTCTCATGCACCTGTCTTGCTCACAAGCAACCGTCTATCTCGCAATCACCCATCTCTCGCATGCACCCGTCTCTTTCTCAAATGCCAAAGTGTCTCTCTCTGGCATGCACCCATCTCTCTCTCAAATAAACCTGTCTCTCTCTCATGCACCCGTCTCTCTCTTATGAACCTGTTAATGTGTCAGTGCGCAGACGCAGATGCTGGTTCTCTGACTCCAGATTTTCTCGTCGAGACTCAATCTGATTCATTTGCTGTTGTACCTCAAACAGACTCGTCTCCAGAGCCTCTCTCTCTGACCTACACACACACACACACACACACACAGTTACACAAATAACAAAATACACACACTATTACAAGCCAGCTATTTTACATTCAGATAAAAGTTTGTCACCTAAAGGAAGCGATCTCTTCGGTAAATGCAGCGTTCTCTCTCTCCGATGCCATCAGCTGAACCAAGAGCCCCGCCCTCTCTCGTGCAAGCTCCGCCCGCCCACGCCCTGCTTCCTCAAGAGCAGTGCTCTGCCTGTCCCCTTCACCACGGACAGCACCGAGCTCCGCCTCCAAAGCGCTCACCTCCCCGACCAGCTGCTTGATTGACAGCAGGATGTGAGAAAATACTTTACGAGAGAGTAAAACAGTCAGATGGTCAGAGAGTCACCTGTGAAATACTGTCCTGTAATTTGCCTCTGTCTGCCCGCAGTGTCTGAAGCTCCGCCTCCAACCCCACCCTGGCCAGCTCAGACTCCTGCAGTGATTGGTGTAGAGTGAGACGTACAGAATCCAGCTCGAGTCTGTTCTGCTCAGAGCGCACAAGTTCATCTCTGATGGTCAGCTTCTCTTGTTCAGCTTCTCTTCTCTGACACACCAAGACGTTCTTGTCCTCCTCCAGCTGTCAATCAACACATTAGAAAAGATGAGTGTGTGTATGAGTGTGTGTAGGATGAGGCTGATCCGGTGTGTGTGTACCTGTATGATGAGGCTGTTGAGATCAGATTTGTCGTGTGCGAGGCTCTCGTTGATGTTGCTCATCTTAGCGAGTGAATCTCTGAGTGACGACTCCTCAGACTGAAGCTTACTGAGCAACAGTGAGATCTCAGCACGGCTCGACTCGCTCTGCGCACACACACACACACACACACAGAGTAAGTTTGACACGTGAACTATTGACAGTCCACTAATGTGTGTACGAGCGCATATCTGACCCTGTTGAGCGCATCTGTCAGTTGTGTGTTCTCAGTGTCCATCAGCTGTCTCTCTATCATCACCTGCTGGAGAGATTCTCTCACTGCAGACAGTTCAGCTCGAAGAGAAGATGAGCGAGTCTCTGACCCCTCCCTCAGCTGCTGACTGACATCCGACACGTCACGTTGAGAAACACACGTCACATTAGAAACACATGAAATACACACTCACATTCTGTCTGTCTCGGCTCGGGCTCGGTCTCTCTCCAGTGTGATGGCGTCTTTCTCTTCTCTCTCATGGTCTCTCTCTCTCTGCGCAGACGTCACGGCAAGATGCAGTTTCTCACCCTCCAGCTGCAGCTGCTGCACCTGCGTCTGCGCCCCCTGTGCTGCTTTATCCACACCGTCCTTCACACTGACGGGCAGAGAGAGTTTAGTTTTGTGTGCAGGTGCAGTAATGACGTGTTTGTGCTGTGTGAGACACTAACCTGCTCAGCGTGTCTCTCTCTTTTCTCAGTCTGTCTCTCTCTCTCACAGCTGTCTCTCTCTCTCTGTGAGCCTCATCTCTCTCCGCCTGAAGCGCCTGCAGACGGAGCTCTGCATGCTGTTGGCCAGACTCCGCCTCTCCCAGCTGTCTGCGCAGCTGCTGGACTGATGACTGCGCAGACTGCAGACGCTCTCGCAGCTCCTGCATGCACACACGTGTGAGATGATGCGAGTAATCATGCAGGTCAACAGAAGTGTCTGTCTGTACCTGGAGCTGGAGTTGTCTGTTATTCAGAGCTGAGCGGAGAGCAGACAGACAGGTGTCAGGGATGATGTGTGATGATGTTGATGAAGAGCGCAGGAGAGGCAACACAACCTCTTCAATGCTTCCATCAGGAGGCTCACAGTCAGAAAACAGCATCTACACACACACGACAGATCAGAGATGACAATGAAAACAAAACGGGCCTCGATTATCAATCACACCGCTGTGTGTGTGTTTGTGTTTGTGTGTGTTTTACCTGTGTGACGTCTCTGAGTGTGCTCTGCAGCGCTGCTGTGTGTGTCTTCAGAATATTCACTTCAGATTCCTCATGACTGCTCTGATCCTGACACACACACACACACGGTGATAACACAATGTCATAAATTGATGTTTCTTTTTATAATTCTTGTAGAACTCTCTGGTGCTGATTTCTGTGGGAATATTTATTTACAAGTAGCATGAAAGTCCATTTTGAGCTTATATGATTAATTACCATCTATTGGTATATTACAAAGAAACAAAAACTGTAGAGATTTTCACATATTTAAAAAAAAATTCCAATTGTGATTCTAGTAATATCTGAGCACAGGGAAGGTGAGATGAAGCGATGATGGGTGACTACCTCTGGAACTTGGTTCAGTATTACTCAAAGACAAAAACCATCAAATGTACGCTTGTGAAGTTTAGGACGACTTATTTGTACAAATTGTTGTGTTACAAGTGTTGTTTTGAGCTCAGTGTTATACCAGTTCCTTGTTATTTCTGCGTAAAATAATACAGAAATGTATGAAAACATCCTTTAGACCAGGGTTCCTCAACTCTTACCCTGGAGGTCCGGAGCACTGCATAGTTTAGCTCCAACCATGATCAAACTTGCCTACCTCTGATTTTCTACTGATCCTGAACACCTTGATTAGCTTGCTCAGGTGTGTTTGATCAGGGCTGGAGCTAAACTCTGCAGTGCTCCGGACCTCCAGGGTAAGAGTTGAGGAACCCTGCTTTAGACCATCGATGGTAAAAAAGAATTGATGTGATTTTTGTATTCAGCATGTTAAACTTCAGAGAGAAACGAGACACAACTTAAAAAATATTGTACCTTGTCTCAGTATTAGATGTTTAATTCACACAAAACTGAAACAGGCACGTGAGTGTGTTTGTGTGCGCATGTGTGTGTTCATGCGCGTGTGTGTGCGTGCATGTGTGTGCGTGTCTATCTGTCTGTTTGCGTGAGTTTGTTTGTATGTGCCCATGTGTGTGTTTAAGCGTGTGTACATGTTTATGTGTGTGTGTGTGCGTGCATTTGTTTGTGTGTGTGTGTGTCTGTTTACGTGTGTGTGTGTGTGTTTGTGCGTGTACCTGTAGTTTATTATTGAGTGTTATGATTTCTTGTTCCTGGTCCTCTATACGAGCTTTGAGACACTCTACATCCCTCCCTGCATCTGCAAGCCTGCGCACACACACACACACACACACGGTGTAACTTCACATGTGTTTGACAGACATGAGTGTGTTGTACACAGATGAGTGTGACACACAGACCGTGTGTTGAGTCCGGCTCTGTCTGAATCACTCTTGCTCTGTAATGACATCATGTCAGTGAGCGTCTCTCTCAGCTGCTGCTCCAGCTGCAGTCTCTGAGCCGTCTCTCTCTCCAGAACCAGAGCTGAGCCGTCCTCACGACTCCTCAGAGCCGAACACACGCTCACACACTGCAGCTGAGCGCTCTGAGACGCGCACACAAGCTCCTTCCTCATGTTCGACAGATCCCTGAGAGAGAGAGAGAGAGAGAGAGAGAGAGAGAGAGAGCGGTTAGCGTCTGCAGCAGCTCGTCTGCGGCGGTCTAGTGTTGCAGTCACACCTCTCGGTGGCGCTCTTGAGTTCACACACGTGTCTGCGGAAGCCCACCACCTGTCTCCAGAGCGACAGCAGACGACTGTGCTCGCTGGTGAAGTAACTGTGAAAAGACTGAAGAAACACACACGTTACACAACACAGCCGTCGACAACACAACATTCTCATCGACCACACCCACCTCCTCTTCTCTCCTCCAATCAGACTCTCTCTGCTCCAGCTCTTCTCTGGCTTTGGTCCAATCGGCAGTGAGTCTGCGGATGTCCTGACTGAGCGCCTCATTGGCCAGTCCGGCCTGTTCCAGCTGCTCGCGCAGCATTGAGTTGACTGCGGATAGGCCGCTGCTCCTGCACACATGCAGTTAACACACCATCACCACACACACCTACACACACAAACACACATCACACAGCAGTGATGTTAAAATCTAACCTCTGCTGTTCCTCCTCCAGACGGATGAGGGCGCTCTCCAAATCACTGCTGTGTTCATCTTCTTCCCTGCGATGACCGTTACTGCTGAAATCACACCGACCCTACACAACACAACAATAACAGCACAACTCGTGTGAAGATGACCCTAAACTATGATGATGAGGGTTTGTGTGTGTGTGTCTGCGTGTGTTTGTGCGCCTGTGAGTCTTTGTGGGTGCGTGCGTGTGTTTGTGCGTGTGTTTCTGTGCGTTTGTGTGTGCGCATTCATTTTATGTGTGTGTGTGTGTGCGCGTGTGTGTCTATGCTTTCATTTGTTGGAGTGTGTGCTTGTGCGTGTGTGTTTGTGTGTGCAAGTGTTTGTTTGCGTGTGTATTTGTGTGTGTGTGCGTTTGAGTGCGTGCACGTGTTTGTGCGTGTGCGTTCATTTGTCTGTGTGCACGTGTGTGTGCTTGGGTGTGTGTGTGGGAGCGTGTGCATGTGTGTTTGTGGAACTGACGGTGAGTTCGTGTTTCTCTAGTTCAGTTGATTTCTCCATCAGCATCTGCTCAAGATCTCCACACTTCTTCTTATACTGCAGAACCTACAACACAAGCACACAAACACCTCAATGCACCTTTCAAAAAACATATTATACGTATCCATTTATGTTGTGTAACTGTCTGTGTTGTACTTTGGCTTGTAGTTTCTGTACGAGTTGAGCTTGTCTCTGTTGTCCCTCCTGATACGCTGTGAGTTTGCGTTTGTACGCCGCCTGCTCCTCATCCAAGCGTCTGCGCAGATCCACATTCTGCTGCGTCAGACTGCGAGACTCAGGTGAGTCCATCCCCCTATCACCCCCCTCCAAACGCAACACCTGCTCCAACTGCACAAGATGACACGCAATATCATTAAAGTAGGAACTTGACCCCTGTAAACACCCACCCACAACATCCCCCAAAAAGCACACAACAGCACACTCGCAGAGGACACCTTAGCAACCACACACCAATACCATAGCAACCAGCCGTAACACACTCACATTTTCACAGTTTAAGCATGAGCTTTCAGTTTTGTTTTGAGACCACGTTAGAAAATAAATTGTACGGGAAAAGAACAGAAAGTGTATCAGAAATCATGTCAGGACCCCTGTGAGCTGCCCTGTGATATGCCTGTACAAAAACAATCAGTAAAAAACGAAATCTGGTCTTCTCACACACACACACACACACACAGATCCTAAGCCTCCCCAAATCACAGACGCTGTTTACAGTCTCCATGGCAACTTGCCACTTCACTTCATTCCACTCCATGTTACCACGGAGACGAGTCAACCTTACTGTGACACAGACACAAAAGAGAATCCACACACAGACACACACACACACTGATCACACTTTATTTCCTTTTGTTAGGTGATGTGTTCTTAAAGCTGTCAGGTGTCATATGACTGGTTGTGTTACTCTCTCTAGTGTGTGTGTGTGTGTGTGTGTGTGTGTCTGACCCTCTCACTGATGGCGCTGTATTTGATGGCCAGTTCATCTCTCTCGGCTCGACTGTGGGCCAGCAGATCCTCCACACGACTCAGTTCTGACTGCAGGAGACGGTTCTCCTCCTGAAGAGACAAACCCGACGACATCCCTGCACAACACAACACATGTCAGCAGTGACGGTGGCTCGGCATGGCAGCTTTGTGTAGTGTGTGTCTGTCTCACCGGTGTCACTCAGGTTTCTGGACACAATCTCTCGTACACGAGCCGGTAAACTCGCTGATTCCTCTGGAGAAGATCCTCCAACCGTCAGCCACTTGTCTTCAGACAGAACGCTCTCCTCCAACCTCTGACAAACACACAACACACACACAATACACACAACTCACTGTGAGTGAATGCGACCGCAGTGTTTCAGTGTGTGTGTGTAACAGATGGTCTCAGTGGAGATCTGTTGTATATTTAGATCAGATCAGAACACACACCTGCAGAGTCTGTACAACACACACACACAAACACAACAAGACTAAAGCAGAATGATTATGAGTGAATATAAAGAAAGTTCACCTGAATGACAGACTCCAGCCTCGAGTCACTCGTGCTCATCACTCACTTTAAATCATTCCATTTAAACATCACAACCCACCACTCACAACACAAACACGTGAACCCAAATCAACAATAAACACCAATCCTGTTACACACCGTCCCCAACACACATCCACAGACAACTGAGAGAAACCACAGAGAGATAGAGAGAGAGAGATAGAGAGATTGAGTGAGTGAGTGAGTGAGTGAGTGAGTGAGAGTGAGGGAGGGAGGGATCATACACACTGAGAGAGAGAGAGAGAGAGAGAGAGAGAGAAAGAGAGAGAGAGGATAATAAGATTGAACAAGATTTATTTCTGCAGGAGGGCAAAACAGATTGAACAGATAATAAAAGAGTAAATGAAAACATTAAAATAATGGAATAAAACTCATTTGAATAATTTCACATGTTTATTGTTGTCTATGGTAACACTTCATCACCATGACAACATACAGCTGACACTCACACTATAGCTACCTATCAGACACGTCAGAGAACTACTGTAAGTTACTGTTGTTAAAATACTAAATCAATATATTAACAATAAATCACAAGTCCACCTTTCCGTCATAATATTTCATTATTTACGCGGGTCAGTGCTTTGATGTGATTGTGTGTGTGGTGCCCTCGTGTGTCGGTTTACAGGAACTACACTCGCAGGAACATCCCTCAGTTTCCCTTTAATCCTTCCGTTTCCTCTTTTACTAAAGTAAAAACAAACTTACAGTTAGAAAATAAATGTGAAAATGAGTTTAAGTTCAGTAGAGACAATCGAAACAAACCGCGATATAAACGAGTACACTGGCACGATAATGCAGTGTGTGTTTACAGTAACGGTGTGAGATTTAAAGCGCGATCAAAAACCACAAACACGACACATCCACAATAAACACTTTACATCTGAATAAACAATCAAACACACACACACACACACACGCGCGCGATGACTCGAGTTCAGAGATCGATTCAGTGATTCATTCGTTCATCACATCAGTGAACACGCGTCAAAACACGCACAACACACACTCACGCTGAAACTTACCCCGTTTAATCCACAATAAATCCATCATCAAGTGTGTTTGTGTAGACTAGAACTGATGTGTGTGTGTGTGGATGAGATCGAGTGTGTGAGACTCTTTCCGGGGTCACATCACCTCCCGCGCGCATAAAAGACCCGAAAACACGAGATAAATGATCAATGCACAACCAGCGGATCTGATTCACATCATGATCTCACACACACACACACACACACACGCACACACACACACACACACACACACACACACTGAAACAGCTTAACCAGTCTCATCTAGTCATATATTGTACATGTGTTTATTTAAAATATAAATATAAAGACAGACACTATCTTCAACTCACCTGACAAATCAGATCTCCGCACACAACTGAAACTACAACACAACACAACCATAGAAACCATCAACACACACCTCGGTATGTTCATGTGATAACAGACCTCTTTTAATTGTATAAAGTCGATTATAATGACTACACACTGACAGATCACTCATGAAACATATAAATAAACAGACTTGACATGATTTATTCCTGAATTCTTTTCATGGTTGACTATAAACACACACAAGCACGTGTCTCAGGAAAACCTTTATTTCCATATAAAATTATACATTCTACAGGTGTTTTACGAAGGCACTTGAAGGAAAGATTTCAACTTTAATATCTGACGACGAAAGAGAGAGAAAAAAAACACCAGAAAACTCATCTAATAAAGTCTGCTGTTAGTGCTGTATATAGATTTATAGACTTATTTATATATATGAGTGGGTGTGTAAAGTAAAATACATTTGTTTATAAACAAATAAGCTTACACAGTTTACACGCACACAATCCTTGAGTCTAACATACTAGAGCAAAGTCAATGTCAACAAATGCTTCAAAACATCAGGTCAAAAATCAAAAATAAGGTAAACAAGACATTAAACACGATACTGATCACATGACTGAGATGATTATTCATGACATACAAAACTGTGTGTGTGTGAGTGTGTGTGAGAGAGAATCACACGCTGGAATGCAGCAGATATCGGCTAGAGAGACTCGATCCTTTGACCGCAGCGCTCGCAGCCGCATGTGATTGCATAGAAAACAGCGTCATCACGGATCACATGACATATGATGTCACGACTCCTCCTGTTCCCTTATTATCACCATCAGACGCTCAGAACTGCACCCATCCCGACTGGCCCGAGTCCTGATCAGACCTGACACACACACAAACACATCAGTGATTGAGAGAGAGTGAGAGACGTCATCAGACAGACAGTGTTTATACTGACCCGGAGCCTGCGGCTGTGAAATCACCCCACGAGTCCTGAGAGGGCTGAGCACCGCTGACGGGGCCGGAGTCTCCCCACTCCAACAGCATTCCTGAAAAGGGTGAGAAGTCAGATTAGGGACATCAGCACTGCAGACGTGTGTTTGACGTGCAGCTGTCGAGCAGATCACCTGCGTTAGGCTGAGCTGCAGGCGGAGAGAGAGGACCCCCCTTCACACCAGGTGGAGGAGGAAGAAACCCGCCGCCCACAGGCCGTGACTTCACGGGCCCACCAGACTCTTTCTTCTTTATATTCTGAGAGAGAGAGAGAGAGAGAGAGAGAGAGAGAGAGAGAGAGAGAATGTAACACCTGGTCACACATTCTCTACAACAGGTCCAGAACCTTCTCTCACCCCGATGTTGATTTTGATGGTCTGACCCTCTTTGAAGCCCAAGTCTAGTTTCGGCCCAAAATCCTGACTGGCATCCTGTTTGGCGAATTCACATTCCTGTTTCACCCACCTGACAGAGAGAGAGACAGAGAGAGAGACAGAGAGAGAGAGACAGAGAGAGAGAAGAGAGAACACCGTCTTTACATCTGATGCAGCAGGTCAAAGGTCAAAATAAAGTGACATTAAATGACTCACTTAAAATGGTCTTGTAGTGTGACATTAAAATCAAAAGAATCTCCGCGGTCGGCGAAACCGATGCCGATAAACGCGTGACGTCCTGAAACCATCAAACACATGACACGTTGAAGAGCACGCGTGTGCTGCAGACACATCAGTACCCAAAACAAACACAAATATTGTCAAGTACCATTTCCATCTTCTATTCTGATGACAAAATATCGGCTGGAGTCTGTGACGGCCTCTACGATGACGCCTGGATACTGATCTACAGGTGCCTGAGCAAACAACTCACCTGACAAACACACAACAAGAGTGGAGAGACTATCATCAGGATGTTGATTTCTCCCGTGAGCCGGAATCATCCAAACACACAGCGTGTGATGTACACAAAGACATGCTCACCTGTGTTTTTGTCTTCTAGTTTAATATACGCAATGTTTCCTTTTGCTGTGATTTTCATGCGCCCACTCCACGCCGGTTCATCCAGCTTCCAATCAGCTGCCCTACAACACACAATCATCAGTAACACAACATACATGTCACACTGATATTCACAACATACGTGTCATTCTCCATCATGATGACCTGACTGTTTGCTAGAGAGAGAGGAACTGCGATGTTATGATCGTGCATAATCGATTTTCATAAATATTCATGAGTCCTGTCATCCACTGTTTGTGTTGACATCAGCTCAACTGACGCGTCGTGTCGTGACGTGTCACACAACACAACACAAGACTTCAACTTTAATTGATAAAGAACTGAAGCGGATCATTGAACTCAACTCGACTGCTCGTTAATTAATGATTCAGGTGATCAAGTTAAGCGATCCAACTACTCGATTAATCGCTGTGAGTTATGAGTCACGTTTCATGTCGTGTCGCGCGCTCTCTCTCTTTTGTAAGATCGGCTCTCACCGGTAACCGCGGTTCGAGGCTCTTGGCGGAATCCGGTAAACATGAACCTCTGACTTCACACACAACACCGACTCATAAAGCTCGTTACTATCCGCCATCATCGCCGACACACCACTGCACTTCCGCTTCCGCCTGCAGAACACGCAAATTAAAAGTCCCGCCCTTCAACAATAAATGTGAAATGATGAGCCGTAGTAGTTTTTTTTATTAACACGTGCATTATTCACATAAAAATATTGTCTTTTGTGAGAATTACCCATGTTTTTATTAGAGTTTAAACGTAGTTATCGTGTTTTCGCGGAATACAGATTATCACTCGCACTACCACAGTTAACCTCCAGATACCACGATTAAACCACGGTTTAACTATGACAATATAGTGAAAACATCATTTATTTGTCGTCATCACAGTTAAGCCAAGATTGTGTGACACCGAGGACTCGCCCTGCGTGCTCGCTCCGTAGCGTGACTTGTGTGCGTGCGCGCTCCCGAGCAGAGGGAAGATGGCGGATGTTTGGAGTGTGAAGATTCATGAGTGAAGCTGATAAAGAGAAACACAAACAACAGAAGAAACGAGCGGACAACACACATACACACAGACAGAGAGAGAGAGAGAGAGAGAGAGAGAGAGGTGAGTGTATGAGATTCTGTCTAACCGCTCACACAACATTCATTTTTATGTGTGTGTGAACAAACCGGCTGCTAGCGGACTGCTAATAACACACACATCCATCTGCACACATCATTGACATGACAAATACACATCATACGTCATCTGACACACAACTCAACTGTACTCGAGTAAAAATCGCGGTGTTTTTATAACCGAAGCACATGAAGAATAGCAGAAACAGCGCCATATTTACTTCACACTGTGTGTTTAACACTGTCGCTATTAACACGCGAGTTGTGGCATGTTTCATGTGTTGTGTGTTTGTTTGCTGTGATGTGTTTTATATCGATTTGATTGATGCTTTCGATTCGGAATCGACACAAATATAAGCTTTTATTTAAAGTGATTTATCAGTGTGTGTTTCATGGAACTGTGTTTGTCGACACTCACAGTGTTTCAGCGTTGAACCCATTTATTAAACCATAAACCTGATTTGGTTCATGATCACATTGTTATTGTGATACTCGTGGTGTGATATTGTGACACAGCAGCACTGGTGTGACGTCAGTCCCTTGCGTGTTTCTTATGAACGTCCAGATAAATGTGTGTCTGTCACGTGTTGTTCAGATCTACAGACAGACTGCATCATGTCTCGCTGCTCAGACGGTGAAGACGGCTGCTTCGTTGCCATGGAGACGGAGGAGGGCATGCAGACGGCGGACGTGAAGACAGAGGAGGCAGACAGACCGGCGGCGAGCGTTCACAGCATGAGAGAACTGCCAGAGGAAGTGCTGGAGTATATTCTGTCCTTCCTCTCCCCCTACCAGGAGCACAAGACCGCCGCCCTGGTGTGCAAACAGTGGTATCGCCTCATCAAAGGTCAGCCGTGCCCGTTCACTTGAGCTTTCATCAGATCTTGTGCGTGTGAAGTCTGGGTGTGATGGGATGTTTGACACAGAGCTGCGAGATGTCCACCCCCCCGCTTCTCTTAATTACCCCTTCAAAGAGCGTGTGTGTGTGTGTGTCTCTCAGGTGTGGCGCACCAGTGTTATCACGGCTTCCTGCGGGCCATTCAGGATGGGAACATCCAGTGGGAAAGCCGCACGTATCCTTATCCTGGAACACCAATAACACAACGCTTCTCACACAGTCAGTACACAACACAACACACGGCGTCCTCGCATTGCTTCGTTCTGGTCGTAAGTGATGTTCACGCACTTGTGTTTGTTGTGTTCAGGTGCGTGTTACTACGACTCCAATCAGTCCATGTACGTGTTTGGGGGCTGCACTCAGAGCAGCTGCAACGCTGCGTTTAATGACCTGTGGCGTCTGGATCTCAACAGTAAAGAGTGGATCCGCCCGCTCGCGTCAGGTCTGAATCCTGCCCGCGTGTGTTCGGTCATCGTCTGTGAGTTTCAGTTGAGTAATGTGAGTGTTGTGTGCAGGTTCATATCCGTCACCTAAAGCCGGAGCCACGCTGGTCATGTATAGAGACCTGCTGGTGCTGTTCGGCGGCTGGACACGGCCCAGTCCTTATCCACTACACCAGCCCGAGAGATTCTTTGATGAGATCCACACCTACTCGCCCTCCAAGAACTGGTGAGAGAGAAAGTGTGATTTTTAGTCTTGCAGAGGTTTGATTGTGCACTTCTGTAACTCCGCCCCCTCTCGTGGTTTCAGGTGGAACTGTATCGTCACGACTCAGGGGCCACCGCCCATGGCAGGTCACTCCTCTTCTGTGATTGGCAGTAAAATGATCGTGTTCGGCGGGTCTCTGGGTGCTCGGCAGATGTACGTACATGACCTGTGTTTTGTGTGGGAGGATGTGAGGGGTGAAATGTGTGGGTGTTGACCTAAAGGAGCGTGTGTTGATGTGTGTGTCAGGAGTAATGAGGTTTGGGTTCTGGATCTGGAGCAGTGGTCCTGGTCTAAACCCATCATCAGCGGTGCATCTCCTCACCCGCGGGGTGGACAGTCTCAGGTAACGCACACCTCCCGTCAGTCGCTGCTCGTGTGTTTCATCTGTTCGGTGTTTCATGTGTACGACTTTTCCTCAGATCGTTATCGATGTTGACACGCTGCTCATTCTGGGAGGCTGTGGAGGTCCTAACGCTGTGAGTGTTTACTGCTTGACGCTGTTTATTGACAGAGAAACAGTGTGATCAAGTGTGTGTGTGTGTGTGTGTGTGTGTGTGTGTGTGTGTGTGTGTAGTTACTGAAGGATGCCTGGCTGCTGCACATGAGCGCCTCCACCTGGACGTGGGAGCAAGTACGAGTGGAAAATGAAGATCACGGAGCGCCGGAGCTGTGGTGCCACCCGGCCTGCAAGGTGTGTGAGACTTCAGACTGATTAGAAAGTTCTCATTTGGATTGAATTATCATAGAGTCAGAAAACAAAATGCAGAACTGTTATCGGAATCTAATACAATAGAGTAAAATAAAACTAAATCATTCATAGATGTTATACACACGACTAGTGTTGGGTTTGTTACTCTGAAAAAGTTATTCATTACTAGTTACTAATTACATGTTCAATAGTGTAATTCGATTACTGTACAAATCACTCTCTTCCAAAAGTACTTAATTACTTATTACTAATTACTTTCTATATCCTACATCAACCTTGATTAGAATTGATAAGACACCAAAGTATAACAAATGTGAGAAGGATATATTACAGCATACATTTTAAAGTAAGACTTATAATTTTGATGTCATTTCCACTATTGAAAATATCACACAGTATTTTGTTCAATTAAATTAGAAGTAACTGTAATTAAATTACAGAAAAATATGGGAAAGTAATTCAATTACAGTAACTTATTTAGTAACTAGTTACACCCAACACTGCACACCACATATTTCCAGAAACACTGTAAGATAGTCAATGATTAAAGGGCGTCTGCTATTTTTATATCAATTAGCTGTAATTGTGTGTGTTTTGTGTTTAATTAAGCTTTCCTGTAGCTCAGTGGTAAGAGCATTGTGTGACCAATGCAAGTTTGTGGGTTTGATCCCAGGGGATTGCACATACCTAAGGATTTTTGTATAGGATAATGCAATGTAAGTCGCTTTGGATAAATGCATCTGCCAAATGGGTAAATGTGAATGTAATTCACGCCCACACACACTATATTTGACGTAAAACTTCACACAGTCCTGTGAGTGACCCTACATGTGTTGAGATGTTTGTGTCTGGTGTTGCAGGTGGGTCAGTGTGTGGTGGTGTTCTCTCAGGCGCCGTCGGGCCGCGCCCCTCTCAGCCCGAGTCTCAACTCTCGCCCCTCCCCCATCAGCTCGACACCTGCCCCGCTGGGCCCTGACCTGCCCTCCCACCGCTCCCAGTCTCCGGTTCGCAGCGGGGCAGCGGGCGCAGTCCTGGGTGCGGTGGAGGAGGCGCCCTGCGTTAACGGCCGGTGGGGAACCCTGCGGCCCAGAGCGTCGGCCAGAGCGCGAGATGGAAGCCCATCTGCCTCGCAACAACATTCGCCCTCGCAGGGGCCTGACAGCCCCCCGCTGCTCAACGGCTCCTCGCCCTCCCCCCGCACCAGCCCTGTGCAGGCAGCGTCTCCGCCGGCGCGCCCCCACGCTCACGTGCCTGCAGACTATAGCTGGGATGGATTGCCTGCGACCGAGGCCGTAGGCTCCAACGGGCTGCACACGCCACCTCAGGCTGCCTCGCCGCACACCCCACCGGGCGCTGTGTCTCCCGCCGCTCTGCGCAGAGGTCTAGAGGCCGTCAAAGCCTCCTCGTCGCTGCCCACCTCTTCCTCGCTGTCTCAGCCGGGCACCTCCGTGCCCGCTGGCACGCCCCCGGCCTCCTCCAGCCCCCCGCAGGCTGCAGCAGCAGATGGTCACTCAATCCCTCCCATCGCGCGCCGGCTGGGTCACCACCCGCCGCAGAGCTTGAACGTGGGCAAGCCTCTGTACCAGTCGCTTAACTGCAAACCCATGCAGATGTACCTGCTAGACATTTCTCGTGCCAAGTCGGACGGCGTGGTGTCATGGAAGGTGTACGGTAGCGGCGGAGCACCCGGCGCCGTCACCGGACCGCCAGAGACCAGCCTGCACACAGTGGTTCAGGGCCGAGGAGAGCTCATCATCTTCGGCGGCTTGATGGACAAAAAGCAGAATGTGAAATATTATCCCAAAACCAACGCCTTGTACTTCGTCCGCGCTAAGAGGTAATGGATGCCCGCTGGACAACTGCTGCCCGTACACTACTTTACCTTCAAACACAGCTCCACACCTATAAAGGACAGGCAAACAGAGTCGGTGTTTAATTGAATAATGAATGCCTGATGTTTTAGCTGTGTGTGTGTGCGTGTGCGTGTGTGCGCGTGTGTGTGTGTGTGTGTGTGTGTGTGTGTGAGAGAGAGAGAGAAATATTGAAGGGAATGCTTGCCTGTTTCTGTTGCATTTTACTCTCAGAAACTTTCATCTGACTAAAGAGACATAACATTAGTTGGTGACAAGGATGAAATTCTTTTTTTTTACTACAGCCTGCATTGTTTACATTAAACGTGTGTGTGTGTGTGTGTGTGTGTGTGTGTGTACGTGCGTGCGTGCGTGTGTGTGTTGTGGAGGCAGTGAATTGTAAACAGAAAATAAAGTTCTCCATGTCTTAACTCTCATTTTTACTCTCTTTATCCTGTTTTGAATCCACTGTATAGATCATTGTGTAGATTTCATCTGAATCGTGATATGTGCATGGAGAAGACACACACACACCAATGGTCATTTGTGTGAACACAGTTCTCTAAACATCAAGATTTTTTTAAACATTTCTTTCGTTTATGTGAAAGTAGTTTTTTAATATAGGTTTATTCAAATAATGAAAAAACAACACGACTTAAAGCTTGTTACGCATAATTTAAGCACGGTTTTACCGTGATATCTGTAATAAAGTTATGGCTACAAACATGGTGGTCGAGGTTACTATAGTTCACTTTAATAAAATTTGTTTAATTTGAGTTATTTCTATTTATTATACCTTAATGATTTTATCTCTTTTAAAGTGTGTGATTGTGTGTGCACGTGACTTCATCACTTTGCTTGTTTTGTGACGTGAACGTAACTTGTTCAGTTAGTGTTTCTGTTTAGTTTAAGTATAATTAAAATGTATGTTTAGTTCTGTTTGTTGTTCAGTCTGTTGTTGTGTTTTGGTTGATGAATGTGAATTTAGACGCATTTTCCTCCACGTCGTAACCTTTAACCCATTTTGAGTTCCTTCTGCGGCATCTCGACTGTGATTGGCTGAGCGCGGGGGAGGCTGTGAGGTGGCGGAGGAGCCGCGCTGCCATTGGCCGTGCGGTCGCGAGGGGCGGGGCTTCGACTCGGGAGTTTCGTGTTTACGAGAGAGTGAATGACAAACAGAGACGCGGTGAGAAACTTTCACGCGTTATCTTTCTTTCTCAAGTTTATCAAACGTCATATTTCCCGCACGGATGTCAGCGCGAGGGATGGATGTAAGCAGTTTACAACACTTTAAGTTTAAAATGCTTTGTGTTTTTGTACAGAAAGGAAGCGAATGATTGAATCAAATGTAGCGACGATCTCATGAATATGCTAATTCGTTTTTTTGCACGTCATCAATCGCGTAAATGTCTCATGAATGATGAATGAAGTCTTCTCAGAAACGAGCTGACTTTGTTCATGAAGTAAATGTGGCCTCACTGAAAGTGATGTGTTGCAGATTTGACGGGTGTCTGATGGATGAGAATGAAGTTTAGAGTGACAGCTGTCAGAGAACACCAGCATGCCTGTCACGCCGCTCTTAAACTTCCCAACAGACCCCCACTTTGACCCTCAGCCCGCCGTGACCCCTCGGACCCACTCGCACACCCTGCGGCCCCCGCTGGACTTCTCTCTGGGCGCTCTGGCGTGTTGCGGCGCGTGCGTGTTCACCAATCCTCTGGAGGTGGTGAAGACCCGACTGCAGCTGCAGGGCGAGCTTCAGGCCCGAGGCTCGTACCAGCGGCACTATCGTGGGGTGCTGCAGGCGCTGTGGGTGGTGGGCCGTACGGATGGGATGCGGGGTCTGCAGAAGGGCCTGACGGCGGCGCTGTTGTACCAGGGGCTCATGAATGGAGTTCGACTGGGGTTTTATTCCTACACGGAGGCGTCGGGACTTACGGGCGTACCGGGCGGCAGTCTGATCGCGGGGGCGACGGCGGGTGCACTGGGGGCGTTCATTGCCTCCCCCGCTTATCTGGTAAGAGAGAGTCACATGATCGCCATTTGCCCTCTCATTGGCTGCCTGTTTGGTGTTTACAGTTGGGTTCATTTTCAGGGTACAGTCAATCACCATCTGTGTGTGTGTGTGTGTGTGTGTCTGTGACACACACTGAGCGATGAAAGAAAGAGCGTCTCAAATATCAAAACTGAGCCGAGTATTTATGACAGTCCACATGCTTGACATGTGTGTTTATGTGTGCTTGAGAAGGATCTATAATGTGTGTGTGTGTGTGTTGATCAGGTGAAGACTCATCTTCAGGCTCAGACAGTGAAGTCTATCGCTGTGGGACACCAACACAACCATCAGGTACACAAAGATGATCACATGACTGTAACACAACAGTCCTTATCTGCCCTGTTTTCCATCATACTCTTCATAATGTGTTGATGTCAACAACTGACCCTGCTGACATGTGTGTGTGCGTGTGTGAATAGCGTATCACATGCTTAGTCAACTGGTCCAGGATCAGATCACAAATAATCATTCTAACGTCAGCCAATCAGAGCCCAGACTGCACCCGTCTGACATCATCGTGTCATGTCCTCTGCCGTACATGTGTCTGACATGTGTGTGTTCAGGGCGTGTCCAGTGCTTTAGTGTCCATCTATCAGCGTGAAGGTGTGCTGGGTCTGTGGAGGGGCGTCAACGGGGCGGTGCCCAGGGTCATGGTGGGGTCAGCTGCTCAACTGGCCACATTCAGCTCAGCTAAAGACGGGGTGAAACGTGCACAGGTCAGCACACGCACACACACACACACACACACACACACACACGTGTGAGTGAGTAATGTTTGATTTGTGTGCATGTGTCTGTCAGTGGTTCAGTGCACACAGTTGGCTCATCGCTCTCACCGCCGC